>NW_019214586.1:0-98281 GCF_002532875.2 Varroa jacobsoni
ACCACATTAAATATTTTCTTCTAGAGAACTTACTGGCTTTAGCTTTCCAGTGTAAACCCGAACGGATCCTATTATTTCTATATATAAAATTCACCTTCAGCTGCTCACCCCAGTTTATCGTCGAGACCTTACCTCATCTAACAATGTTATTCAGCCGCGGGCCTACCTGTGTCATCGTTGCGTTACCCCAGTTTCTAAGTAATCCCGCTCTATTTTAGAACTTATGATCCCTAGATATTGTCACATTCGTTTTTAGAGTAATAAATCCCTTTTTCAACTTTTACCTTTCGACATATAAGTTCTTAAAATTTCCATAAGGAGTATGCCATTTATTCTTCAGTCGAACAACTGTTACTATTATTATTGTGGGTCGATTTTGCAGAGCTTGAAAAAACATTTTTAATATTACACCTTAAAAAATTGGCAACGGTTATGCTTCCAGGTTCGTAATGTATTTCCCCCCTGAAGAAAATATTTAGCTAAGAGTTGGAAGCACAACGAGCCACGAACTTAAACTTTTACCCCAAAAAATCAGATCAAAATAGCCACTTTAAATAGGTATTTTCGGACAAATATAGGTGAGCGCTGACTGTCAACATACAGATATTATAAAACCTTCCATACGTATTGTTAAATTCGTTTATTGGCAACTAAGTAAAGTTGTTTAATAGAAAATTATTATAAAATATTAGTAGGGAAAGTTAGTAGTGACAATAATAGGAATCATATCTTTCCTACTATTACTACCACAACAACATTGACTTCCTTAAACTAACCGTGCTTGCAGGGAGACGAACGCGTTCGAACGGCTTTATTCAAATTGCGCCAAACATGGAAGGACATTTTTCCAGAACGAAAGTTATACGCTCTAGATTTAAACACGCAAGCCGTCGATCCGAACTGGCCGGTATGCGCCGCAGCTCCTATTCACGTGAATCCAAAGTTCTTCAAGAAACCACCCTCTGAGGTTCGTTGACTTCACTTAGGAGGTTCATTAGCACATCTTAAAGCCTTTAAGTAACTGCCTCTGATGTATGAGATAGTTTCATTAGTGATGTGTTACTAACATCTATCAAAGCAGCCCTCAGCGCACTGACTCATGAGTCATGAATAAAGGTAAAAACAGTGAACCTGTGAAACATAAATCGAACCACGATTCTTCAAAGGCTTTGTTTTTAGCATAAAATGACAAATAGTTTAATTGTAATATCCAATTATAAAATTTGAATAGAATCTAAATAAACGGTGGGCAGTATTGTTAAGTGTATCTTAACATCATTTTTTTAGCTGGAAATTGCTCGTGGCACGGAATCCGAGCTAAAAAGCCTGGATGAAAGACAGAAGCAGCTTGATCGGATTCAGGAGGAGCTGCGGCGTAAAAGAGATGAGATCGCGCACAAATCCGCAGCAGCATTGAAGCAAGCCCAGCAGCAATCACAAACAGTACAACCAAAGTCTCCCCTAAGTGGACAACCTACTTCACCTCAGGTGCAACAGCCCCCGCAGATACAAGTCCATGCTGCCCAACAAAACCGAGGGAGCAAAACAATAACACGAGGCCATCCGCGAACGAAGGTTTTAGCTTCGAATACACTTACGATCGTTTTACGTTTATAGGAAACATTGTAGGACTTTGAGTTAAGCAGTATAGAAAGGTACGTTCGATAATTGAGAGCTACGAAGGATATGCTGCTGCTCTATATTAACGATTATTGCGCAACCTGCAGTCACTTGTTTACAAGGTAACTCCCATGTTTGCTTAGAATAGAGTAATCATCAATTGGGTTTGGTAATTAATACTAATATTCATTTTTCTTTGATGTTTGCCGGTGGATCTTCTGTCTTGTGTTGTATTCTCAGCAGAAGGACTCACTCATAGGACGACCAGTACACATAGAAAAAGCGAATGAGAATGTTGACTTTAAAGATAGTGAATCGAAAAAACCGAAACGTTTTCGTGATCGCGACAAAATCCGGAAGGAAGCCGAAAAGGCTCACAACGCGGGCGTTGTCGTCAACAACAATATCAGTACTAAAGACATAAGTCCACTAGCAGCAATGATTGGTGATCCTCGGCGAAAACAAGATGAGCCCCACAAGGTTGGATAGTCACAAATTATACAAGTCTTCCTTGTCGTTGAATGATTAACTTGCTGCTGGCAGAAAGCGCCATCTCTAAATGTTATTAATCTAATATCATCAACCTGTAATTTATTGATCCTAAAATCTCAGGTACTTAAGAACTGTTTAATGGTTTTCGCCAGTGGTAACCCGAATCGTGTTCTACTCTAAAAAGTGTATTATATAATTACAGTAGTTTTTTGCAATTACTTAATTTTGATGAGTCAACTGGCCTACTGTTTATTTTCAGGTGTCTTCTTCTAAATTTCGAATACCCAAGAAAACTTCAAGTTCATTAACAACAGCCCGTAGTGGAACAGAAGTTCTGGATGAAGCTAAAACGTGGCCGCCGGACAGCGGTGGGGGACGGGCCATTGCGAGAAAAACGTCTCATCATTCGAAAAGGCGTTCTTCGCCACCTGCCCCGCCAAGAAACCCCCCAGCTACAGGAGCCCGTCTCACACTTGCTGACAAAGAAGCAGCAACAATCCTAACAGGAGATGTCGACCTCAGGTACGTTTTAAATCAGGTAATGTGCTCCATTCGCATGCAGGGCAATTTTAGTTTTTTTTTTTACATAAATATACTGAAAATACAGTTGTGACTGTCTGAATGTTACTGAGCTGAAGTCTGAATAACTTTTAGGCTTTTCGAACCACGTGCCAAGCGACGAAAAGAGGAAACCACCTCCTCCGTGTTATCGTCAGCTTTCCCTTCGAGTAAAGAAGACACCGATCTCAGGATCAGGTTTGTTTGCAACACGTTACCATTCTGAAATTGGATTCTTCCGCACTGAAACGATAACAGAAAAAAAAATATTCTGCTCCTTTGCACTGGCTAAAAAGGTAACGCTTTGTGAATGATGGGATAAAGATGCGAATACCCAAGGGAATATTCGCTGGTATTTAGGATACTTATTTTTAATAAGGGCTATTTAATCGACAGGTCTTGAATTGCTAATTAAAAACGACTTTGTCGGTCAAAGTCATAGGAAGCTATGCAATCTTCAAGCTTTCGAAAGCTTATTGAAATATTTTTAGGGCAGCACATGTATAGTATATAATTTTAGAGATGTACAAATGGGAAAGACTTGTATTGCGAATACTTGTTGCTGACTTCGTACCCAAATAGGTACATCAAGCCGGAAACAGTTACGTTTAGTGAGTTAGCGCGTGCGCTCTACAATTAGTTAAGTCTTTAGTAGATAGTATAATCTATAACGAAGAATTTGAATGCATATTTGTGGTAAAACAACCAGCTCCAAAAATTGATGGCGCTAATACTCGACCTGTAACGTGTGACGTGCCGGAATATCCAGAAGGTGAGAGGTAATGTGGTAGCCTCGAAAGATTTTACTGTAAAATAATCTAATCTAGAGTAGCAAGTTGAATACTCAATTGAAGCCCTTGAGCACTAATGTTGGGAACGCGCTGGGGACGGGTTTCATGTGAACAATAGTTGATTGTGGATCGGTCGGTCCGAAGCTTATGATGCAGCATGCGTTAAATGTGTATAATAATGTGTTACCACTGTAAGTAAAAGGAAATTAGGCTAAAATTTCTGAACCTGCGTATCTGGAGCGTTGTTCCGGAAGGAATCGAAGTACACTCAAAAACACCAAGGTATAACAAGCTTCGTTTCCCTTCAAGCTGCGTGTATCCATGGAATAACGTAGATTTGAAGCATGAGTAGAAGTTACGTAAACATGCTCATGTTAGACACCGTTTAGTTGAATTCTTTGGTCTTTGTAATCTTAAGCAAGATGCATGTCTTGATGGCAGTTACATTGTTTTCTAATCTGATTGAGTGTACTTAGGCCGAAAGGAGCGATTTCCTATCCGGGACAAACGCCAAGTCCAATTGTAAAGGGAGCGAGCCCACGAGAAAATCCCGCGACGGTACACATCGCGTCGCCAACGGGCACAACGGCGGAGACGGCAACAACGACAACAACAGCATCAGTAATTACTTCGACAGCATCAGAAATTCAGAAGGCTCAAACTAATACAAGTCATTCGCGAACTTCGAGTGGTCATGGCAGTAATAGGGGTAGGTTTCTTCAATTCGATCTGGAAAGTAGTCCCTATTTAGTAACATTTTAATCATGGAAAAATGACACACAACAAAAGAAGCATAGAAGACCATGCTAACTATGTTTGCTTTTCAGATCCGCGTTCGAAAAAGCGAATGTCTCCCCCGGTAACTACAAGCCCCATAGAAACAACTGGGAATGTTTCAAACGCAGGTATCGTTAAAGATGCTCCCAGTCTAAATGTAGAAAACGTACATGCAACACCCCTGGACCAAAGTACTGCTGGAAATGCTCTATCAGCAGAACAACTAGTCAGAGAAGCGGAAAGGCTCCTACGAGGTCCCTCAGCGACTGCAGGTGGAACACGAATCGCGCTGTCTGGAGATGTACATGCAGGATTTGCTCCCGCTTCACATAAACGTAAACCCGATAGGGTTAACTTAAGGCTTCTCAACAGTCTCCAGTGTAAGTATTTTATATATATAAGCTTTCCTTCTAGGTCTCCTAATAAATTCTGTATCTTACTGATTATTAGTACATAATTAGAGTGCTTGTCACGTAATCACAGATGTCGCGGACTAACATACTTACATTTTTCCAATTTTTGATAAAGGGTCAGCACCAGCCCCCGAATTCGGCCAGATCTTACTTGACCGACAAATGAGAGACATCCGTTTCGTCGATGGAGTTGCCGTCGCGGTTATGGAAGAGGCTCCTCCGAATCTGGTCAAAGCCAGACTTGTCTGTTTTCGAGGCAATCCGAGACCTGTCGTCATCAATGAGCATGTACGAGACACTATCTGATACTGTTACCTATTGAGGATTAGAACTGTTTCCTTGTACTAGTAAAGCATTAGAACTCGTCTACACAACTTGTAGGTTGACGGCAAAGGGGACCAACAATGCCGATTTATGCATCCAAAGCTTCTGTCTCTGGGAAATGAGTCATATCTGCGTCTATCAATACGTTTCAGCTTTTTTCTTGGGCGTCCGTTATGTTGTCTCATAGTTATATATGACACCAGGATATTGTATTTCTTTCTGACAGTTTTGTTGGCGATTTTTGAGCGCGGCGAGTCACAAAGTTCATATCATTATTCAGCAACTCTGGCGGAAATGTGAAAATAAAGAAGAGCCACTATATCTAGAGGCGATATATCTTAAAGTACCCGAATAGTTACCATAAAGAAATAATATTTTTTAGTATTCTTCATTCTGTATGCCTGAGGCATCCGTTTCCTTCTACTGTCTTCCACAGTCAACTAGCCACTCGTCTTAATTAGGTACAGTATTCTCCTTGACCCGCGTTTCTGCCATTCCTTTAATAAACGCAATTTTTTGTTTTATTACAACATTAATGGAAACATTCATAATACTGTTCATGTTTGCTTGCACTTAATTATTTGCTTAGTTTAATGAATGTACTTATTTTAGCAATTTGTCATGGCCAACTTTGACGGCGACGACCACGAGTTTACTGTGAACGGGAACACTCACCGCGTCCGGTTTGGCGCTCCTCTAAGAGAATTGTACATTGGTAGGTCTCTTTTTTCACATATTTACCTCAGTCTTTTTGTCTGGAATCGAAAAATTTTAATTTCAATTATCCCTTGTGCACTGTGACATATTATTTTAATTAAATCAAGACAGATATTTTTGTTACTAAAATTAAATTTTTTAGCGTACCAAATCGACTGAAGAATTCCAAATTCATAACGAACAGACTAATCATTAACAATGGAGTCGGCGGCTTACAGTGTATCCCCAAACAAGCAGACATTTTACCACTGGACACAAAAAAAATAATTAAGAGTCGATTGATTACTGTACTGTAAGATGTGAAATGCCGTTATGATGATGTTACAATTTTGGAGTTTAGAAGAGATCTAAAGGGCAAATGGCATTTCCGAATTGAGCATATTTAATGCTTCTATAAACCGAAACCTAAACGGGCACTTTGCTTGAAATTGACATTTTTAGTGGTCGTTAATACAGTGACACAGCAGAGACTATTGCTGAAATAATGTTATCTTTTATGGCCGATAACAAGAAAGAGCAGTCATAGCTATTGAAGGAGCAATACTGAATCGCTATTCCAGAACTAATTAGTAGTTATATTGCAAGTTGTAAAATATATAGATATCGCTGTAACGTTGTAAGATCTTACTTATTTAGGTTTTTGGTTTATTTATAGGTTATATATATATATATATTTATAGGTATATTAATATTTGGTTTATTACTTATTTAATAGGTTTTTGATAATTGTTACTTCTATGTCAACGAAACGCTATATAATATTGATAGTCCAACTCAAATATGTGTGAGGCGGACCATGAACATTTTTTTTAGATAGTTTGTTTTCGTTTGACCCAAGATGTCGTCTTGAATTAAGCGGAGTGAAGTATGATACTTTCGAATTAGAAGTCAATATTTGATGGGATAGTAGAGCTCAGCAGACGAGACATTGTTTACCGTGAAATGAGAATATTGATTAAACCGCTAAGGATTTAGTTTTAAAAATATGATCGACTAGATACCACTGTGAAAAATATGGACCTGTTCGAGAGATATTCCATCGGGAAGATCTGCGCTTATGTGAGAAAATCTCGTAAGAGTCTTCTTTTTTATACGCCCTATATTATATAAACGGTTCAGGTTTTTTATTTGGTATAATCTAAACGCCAGTGAGCCCAATAAAGTACTGAAACAAGTTTCAGCTGTAAAGGGTCATTGTGTAATAGTTTTGTTTCTTGGTACCATCGATTACCTACGAGAAATTCAGGAAGTAGTGATTTTTTAATTAAAATTAAGCAACCTGTTAATACTACAGTAAATTTTTGAAATAGCTACCGTTAATATTAACAGGCGCTTAATGCCGACGGGAAATAGTGATTTATGTTTTCTAAGATACCAGGTATTTCCAAAAGTAGTCTCATGATAGGAAATGCTGAATGAGTCTCACACTGTACGGACAAGTATTTAGAATATTGCCGTGCGTGCTAAATTAAGTAGAAGAGAAAGTTAACTTTGGTAAACGCTGCTTAATTACTGCAATCGTCCAATATAACGCATTCTAGTTCTTTATAAGGACAGATGTAGAGTTCCGTCTATCACATTGCTTTTAACTCTCTGAATTTCTATCAGTGAGAATCAATTGCATTGGGATAGTCTTCATCGACTGGAAATAGTCGCCAAAAAACGTTTTTTTGATATACACATTCCCTCCCTTTCTTGCTCGAAATAGTGTTTCTTGTACAATCATCGATATATCCGGGGAGTAATTGATCTGCTAGATCAATTTTTTTCACCTATTTCAACTACTACGGTCGAATGAGATGAGAAAATTACTGCCTTTCTTAGCAAGAGCGTTTTATGGCATCTAGAGCAAATACACAAATACACATGTTACCTACCTATTTTACACGATTTAGTCTATGCAGTCGGTTACAAAAGGAAGTACCTAGTATTTCTGAAAGTATACTATTCCCTGAGGGGCCCGACATGTACGACAAAAATAGCTCATTTTCTATGCACATTTATAATATTTTGCTGTGTGATATTATGTGATCATACTTATTAATTGTCGATTGTACTTCTGATGAAGCTAGTGACGTGAAAGGGTAAAGACACTTTATCGAGTTAGAATGGTCACCAAGAATGACTTTTTGGACGCGCGGTAAACATGCGAAAAGCACACGGTTAGAGCACTGCATAGCTGTTTGGAACGGCAATCGTCTTTACTCACTATCACTTTCAGTGCTTCGGGAAGTAGGGAAGAACCTCTTGAGCAATCAAGTATTTCATCCGACTTGTTGGTATCGCAGAAAATCTGTTCAATTTTACCTTTCACTATCAGATCTCGGCTATAACTGCGAGAATATTTCTTCGGTGTATGCGTACACGAGCCTTTCTTAAAAAGCAGTATAAATCTGTCTATAGGAATAGTCAACCAATCCCATAAACAAAACTATAAAACGGGAGGTAGAAAATTAAAATGTAGCTTTAACATTACCTTTCATGCGAAAATTCACAGACGGCGTGCCTTATTCGTGTCAGTTTGATGGACGGCCAATCAAGGTGCAAAGTGGGGACGACGTTTTTGTGGTGGCATTGCCTCCGCCTTGCCCTACGGTTTGTGACAAACGACCAGCTGGCCCTGAATTACTCGCAAAACTTGGCTTACGGCCTATGCACACCCTAGGTTCGGTGCCAGGACACCTAGGCTCCGCAGGACCTTTAGGGGTGTCTCAAGGGTCCCCAGGCGTAAATGGGGCAGCGGACAGCGGGCCTACAAACTCCGTAAGAGGAGTCGCAGGGGTAAGTAGCCGGGCACGGAGAAGTTACACGGATCGAAGAAGCGAGCAATGCTGGAGTGGTTTTCGCGAAATACGAGTAGCCTAGAGAGCAGGATAAATACTCATAAGAATATGAAGTGAGATTTGATAACAAATTCACAGTATATAACAGTACTTGTCAAGCACGACAAGTTATTTCAACTAATTTCTCAATTCAGTGACAAGAGCTTTAACATTAAATTTACTAAGAACACAAGGGTGATTCCTATAAGAGATTGATAGGTTGTTAGATCATTATCAATTTCGACAATGTCCAGATATCACATTGGTTACTTTGTTAGTAAAGTTTGTAGTATATGCGCTGTAAAAAGTCCTTGCAGTTTAAACGTTATCTTATATTCAGACCAACAAGGCTCTTCCACATTATTCAAATTCATTTTATAACGATGGCAATTTATTTGCTATTACTTAGTCATATCACCTCTCCAGCTTTTGAAGTTCTTCTATCCGTGTATCGATCACATCCGAGCTCACTATAAGAGCAGGTTTTAAAAAATAGGGGATCGATGGTGTTGGATATCAGTTACCACTGAAGATATCATTACAAGCGAAAATTCACCAACATGCGATAGGCTTGTCATACTTTTCCCTTTTGAATGCCTCATCATTCAAACAGTGACTAACGCGAGCGTCTCGCTTACGTTAGGGCGACGCTAAAACCGTCAGGGGCTTAATGTCCATAGATTTGCTTAATGTTTGCCATTCATTATTGCTCTTTTCGCCTGCCACCCCTTTGAAAACAAACTTCAGCCACCAAGCAGCTTCTTGGATGGTCCGTCAATTGAGCTCTAATATGTGTGAATTCTAGCTCAAGGTATATAGCTACATTTATATGTGATTAGTTTAGTTACATTTACATAAAATTATTTTTCCTTCTACCTTCGTAACAAAGGACTGAACCTCTATTCATTGACCTTCTAACAATAAAGCATTAAGAGACCGAATGCAAATTGCTCAATGTCGACGAAATAGACGTGTGCGTGTGTGCTGTGAGCGATGATACCATTCACAAAAAATGAAAAAAAGATGCATATAACTAAGAAGTTTGGTGATCGCAACGGTGATTTTGAATAAAATGAGGCGCTGCTGAGAGTCACTATGACTTTTCATTTAGGCAGGATGATTGTAGATGATTACCTCGATTTATTATTATTGTCATTATTATTATTATTGTTCTCATCATTAGCCATTTTTGGGAACGGGGCTATACGAAGGCAAACAGGTATGTCGATGAAGTCACTCGGCAGGTGTCGGTCTGCGCAGTAGTTTATCCATATGGTGAAGGCTGTGAGCGGCAAACCTTGCCCGTGTCATGTGAACAGACTGTATTCCGTGCTTCAGAAAAAACTCAGTCTGCATGAACGAACTTTGTGCAATAAAGACATTTGTTTGTTGGGCTATGTGGGCTTGTCTTTCCTTTTAGTGCTTTGATGGGTAGGGAAGAGGTTAAAATTGAAGTAAGCGGAAAAAAAGCAAGAAACCAAGGAGTCGACCGAACTTATCGTTCGTAAATCTCCTAACTACGATGCTGACAACGGAAACTGAGTCATCATTATCATCATGTCTTGTCGTCGTATTGTCCTCGTTGAAGAAAAGTCAAATCCGTGCAAATTGTAATTAGGACCTGATTCGCACATAAGGCGGATCTATAATTGGGAATCTTCGTGATTAGGTGCACATAAGGTGCTGGAAGCGGATCGAATTGGACTGCGACAGCACACACGGGCGGGACGTTCCACAAAAGGATGCTCTACCAGAACCTGCGTGGCCTAGCAGGTTTAGATCGGAACGATTGTTTTTGCTGAATATATTCATTCCACATGGCAGTGATGCCTGCTACGTGGAATCAATCTGGTTTTGCTGGTGCTAAAGTTTGATAATCAAAGCATTTTTTTTACTAATTACTCGATAATGCTATGTTGTTTGAGGATGTGATATTTTTTTTCTGTGTTCTGATAGTGACTTAGTGATTGGCATCGCATTAGAAGTGTTGATGCCATTAACGGAATGCCAACATCTGCAGGTGATATAAAGCTTTTAACCGAATGGAAATGCTTGTGTAAAAATCTTGCCCCTTCATACTTTCAAACGTTTTTTCTTTTTTACCAGTTTTTAGTTTGACTTAATATCGCTTTAATACCCTGTAACTCTTTCCCGTTTGCCGTCCTAGCGAACAAGACAAACAAATAGACACGCTTTTTTTATTCTTACAACCCTACCATTCTATTTACCAAATTCTAGCATACTAGATACATACATCATCTTCGCAAAATTAGGCCAAAAGTTAAATTGGAAGAAGTTGCGGTTGTCTGTAAGTGTATTTTGATCATGAACGGATTAACTTCCAGTTGGTTGTAGGTATTGTGTACAGAATCGAATCAGATGGATGTCTCATGAAGAAGGGATAATTTTGTCAGTTATGTTATCGTTAATTACCGTTATTGTGGCGTATTTTGTGATCCCTTGTATTTTGCTATAGGGATGGGTACGCTATCAGGAGGAACAACCGCTGCCGCAGGTTCCTCCGCCCCCTTCAGTTCGCCCTATTCCGAGTCTCTTTCCCCCGCCCATGCCACCCAACATTGGGTACGTAGCTACTCCGTCCAATTATTTTATTGAGCCAATAAGAATTGATTTTTTTGATTGCGCGTACTGTACGTGCAAGCCTTCCGTTCAGTGTTGATGCTAACAGCTGATTGACATTTATATATGCGAACCTTATTTCCAGCTGTCCACTTCAAGGCCCTCCAAACAGATTTCCCGGAGGTCCGCCCTGTCCGCCTTCGGTACCACCGGGTCCGATGACTACTTTTCACTCGCATCCAGCATTTGGCCGACCTCAAATGATGCCTCCTCCTCCGACAGCAGGTCCGCTAGATCGTCTTAGCGGGGGTTCGCTTCCTCCACCAGCCCCCGCTTCGTTCGCTCAGCCACAAAGAATGTCTCCCATGAACACACAACAGATTACAACTCCAGGAAGCAGTAGCGGTCAGCTTGACGTTTCTGATCTACTGAGCAAACTCGTCGAGCAAGGACTTATTAGCAACACGTCGTCAAGTGCCAATGATGCTTCAGCCAATGGAAATAACAAGAAAGAAAGAGATAAAAATATCGACGGAGGCGATACTACAAAGGATCAACCTTCGGGAAAGGAAGAGATTCCACAACTGAACTTCAAGCAGCCCGCCCTTCTTAAACAGTTAGTCTGAAATATGGTTTCAGCGGCATTGTCTAAGCATCATGCGTGGTTTTTTCTTCATTTCGGCTAGGTTCATAAATAAGTTTTGACTAGAATCTAGTATATGTTAGAACTGAATTATTCCAAAAAATATTGTCATATGCGTTAAATAAATCTCACGTCACCCGTTTGCATGCCGGTGAATAATCCTTGCCGTCGACTTGCAATATTATTCTTGTACTGTGGGAACTTGTTTTCACCGGACGTGTGTTACGAAAGTTATCAGAGTCAACTGGTTGAAGATTGTACTGAATTTTCTGACAGAAACGTAAAAATAACAGAGATAACAACGCATTTGACTCACTAACTACTACCATACTTTTGGTCCGAAATACTATCGCAACCGTTTTCTTATTAAACGACAAACATCTTAGTAGCAACTAATTTTTGGGTTTAACAACAGGCGGATTGGAGGCGTCATTTCGGCACTGCATGAGGGTGTCCAGTGTTCGGCTTGCGGCCAGCGTTTCCAACAAGGAGATAAGAGCACTAGTGACAAATATGCACAGCATCTTGATTGGCATTTTCGGTAAGCAAGCGCAAAGTCTGTATTTGCTGCTTAATAGAGATTTATTCATTGACATCTAATTAATAGCACATACCTGCTCGAAAGTGTATATTATGCTTTTATGTATATATGCTTTAGATCGCTTTTGATGTACTAATTTGACTTTGAATCAATATTAAGTTTCGTATTTGCTAACCGTAAAGATTTAATAAGGTTAATATACATATGCAACGGCTAATTCTTACCGTTTATAGCTTAAATCAAAATTTTAGCTTACGTAGACGCAGTACGAAACAACGTGTAGCATTTGGTACGCTGCAAACCCGTAATTAAAAGAAGATAATCCGTCAGATTATTTTCAAACAATGGTATATTGAAAGGCTGTCATATTTTGTATGTGTACACTTGTTTTAGATTGAAAAGACGTGGGCGAGAAGGTTTACGAAAAGCAAGCAGTCGCAAATGGTTTTTCTGCATTTCGGATTGGATTGATTTTGAGGAAATTGAAGATCTTGATGAGCGTGCGAGGAACTTCTTTGAGGAACAAGTATGTCCAGTTACTTTATGAACTGTTAAGAGGGTTGTTAATTAAGGCGTATATTGTTTACAGAAATAATGTTGATCTAATTTTTACTTTGCGTTTTAAATATCGTTGATAAGTGATGGTCACAAGTTGACAATTGTAGCGACTCTTCCAGAAGTACCTTAACACTAGCTAATACTATTACTAGCTATTACCTCAACTTTATGCTTAATTTGATAAAACGCTTTTCATACACCGGTAATGAGTTCGTTGTTTTATAAAACAGTTAACTTTGGCTAGGCTTGCTGCTATCACATCCTTCTCTTGAGCAACGGTTCTGCTAAATTATACATATATACACATGCTTCTTATTATTCTCCAGAAAGTAATTCTTATTTGTTATAGATACATTATTAGTCGCCGACCGAAGTATGGTATTACACTGGCTGATGATCTAATTTCATATTTAGATTACGTAGACATTAGTAAGATCACATCTATGTATCCATGAGTGACATTTGTTGACCTGTTTTATGATATTGCGTGACTCATTCAAAATCTAAAGAATGCAAGTGTTTTTTTTCAAGAAAGTTAGCTTTGTAAATATAAAAAAATTATTATTATTATTAGTAGTGCATGTTCCCATTTTCAGCTGGAAGTACAGCACGAGAGCAATAGTCAGGATGGGTTAGCTCTCCAATCCTCAGTCCATGAGCTCCCCAGTGTGGAGGCTGCCAAGCTCCCAAAGGACGTTGTCTATGTAAGTGCAATTAGTCGTGAGGTCTATTCTAATGGCTAGCGATATCAAGGCAACTCTATGGTGGTGTAAGATCGTATTTTTCATTTCTATAGATTATCAATGGTTAGTTAACTACATTGTGTAATCGCAAACGTTTTCTGTAACGTTGCTTATAAACATGAGAGATGAAACTTGGTGCCATGCACTAAAATTGTGCTGTTTTATTAACTCCGCAGTCGTGCGAGCACTGCCACGAGTCGTTCGAGAAATATTTCTGCGAAGATTCCGAGGATTGGCGTTTACGGAACGCTCTTTTAGTCGACGATAAGTTGTTTCATCCCATCTGTCACGAGGACTACTTGAAGGCAAGTGCTTGTGCTAAGTGATGTTTCTTTTCATTCATGATACAATTATTGTGTTTTATAAGTACAAACTTTGCGCCTTTGCAGTCAAAGTCGATACCATATCGAAAATATTCTGCACACGGTGATCTCTTGAATTTCTATTCAATCAACGCTTGACTAAAAACGACTAACTCATAAGAGCTGCTTTGGATCCCGTCGTTTTGCAATATTGTCAAATTTGATTTGTTGCCAGCTTGATATGTAGCGCAGTTTTTGTAAATTATAAAGCGCATTTGCTCGGGGAAAGATCGCCTAAGTGCCATTGCGGTAGTCCATCATTCCAAAAATATAAACTATTTATTAACATGCTTGTTTCATTTTCATTTATTTTAACTGCCGGAATTCATATCCATCTTCTTCAATATATATATATATATATATATATATATATATTCGTATTCTATATTATTCTTTTAGCCTGTACCCAAGCCCGTGCTCGTTCCGGCTGCCGTTTCTGAAGACAACAATGCCCAACCGCAGTCCCCAGGTGCTGAGAAATGCGCAGACTTAGTTGAGACATGCGTTGAGGCATCTGTACCAGATCCCAAACGGGCCGCTATTCTTGACGAAGGTAGTCAGCCCCTTCCGGGTCTCGATTTCGATCCCTCTGTTGAAGCAGCGGACGATCCTCAAGCAATTACGAAAGCTGAAGAAAGTGCCTTGCCGGATGAAGAATACCAGCCAGTTGATGTCAAGATCGAAGAGCAGTCCATAGAAGAGAAGCTCTGTAAGGAGATGGAAGGGGACGAAGCTAATGATATGAATCGTGTCGAAGAACAGTCTGTCGTCGTTGTGGAAGAATTAGGCGAATTTGGTGTAAACAGCAGCGCGAGCGTATCATTAGTAGTAGATGATAAAGCGGAATTATCGCTAAAAGCTGGTGAGGCAGCAACGGAGGGCAACTCTATCTCCAGCCAAACGCTAAACGATGAATCAGCAGATCTGAAAGAAATAGAGCCTCCAAAAGAGGAGCTGAAGGTCATTGTTAAGGGATCTGGTGGGTTTGTCTTAAAGGTGAAACAGGATAGTGTTGTGACCGTGATCAACGCCGACCACGCACAGTCGAGTAGTGGTGATACAAAGGCATTAGACGAACCCAGTTTGCACGAAACCCTCGACGATGATGAACACGACACCGCTGGAGATTGGAGGCCCCCTTCACCTGATCCTCGCTTTAAAAATCTACCGCCTCTACAGAAGGGTAGCGAGATGAGCGGACTTTGCAGTATCATGTGATACGTGTTCGTACACTCTTATTAGACTTTGACACTCACGGTTTCTGTTGCCTGTTGAGCTTACACATATAGATATATAATATATATACATATATATAGACTGTGGTTTTTGTTGAATCACGTTGTTTGGGAATGAAGAACAAAATGTTATGCATGGCAAAACAGTGTTGTATAGAAGACCTTGAATTGAATGAAGACGCGGCCGCAAAGAGGTGACCAAGAGACTACTGGACTAAAGTTCACTGTCCGCCATGTCGGGAAGAAACGGTTCGGGGATGAAGTTTTTGTGCAAACAAGGGATGCAGTTACCGAGTATCCCTAACTACTATTCCCTATAGTTACCGCAGTTCAGTTGTGTTGTGTACTGTGTATCTCTCTTGTACGCGATACAAACTTAGGCAGCTCTACAAAAACCATTTTAGCGGCAGTTACGCTGCCGAAGTGATCATGTACAAAGTTTGTAAAGGAGTAATAGTCGATGACTGAATATTATCGAGGAGCGTAAGAACAACTTCTAGACAAACAGTATTGTATATTGTGTGCATCAACCTAGAATACAGTTGTGCTGAATGGGTGCTGGGTGCTACTAGATTAAGCTGGCTGCAATAATTGTAACACCTCATTCAGCAAAGTTCCCAATCCATATCTCAGTATACGATAGTAACTCTATTATGATATATGACATACTGACCTCCTCGGTATTCGGTACCGTCAAAGGACAAAAATATAATAAATGAATGATAAGTGTTCGACTCTGTAGGTTTTTCGGAAATGCTATTATATAAAGGTTTTACTTCTAATAAACCTATATACGAAAAAAGCTACGCCAACGGCTCAATATGATGATCACTTTTCAATTGACGAACATCTATATTCTATTCGACCTATTAGTAATATGAAAACAAACAAAAAGGAAATTAAAAACAACATAAGTTTTCTGCTTATTTAAACAAGTACACTGTGATAGTTTGCATCTAAATGCTCGTCACAGCAAAAGGATGGAAATGCTGGCTATTTTTTCTTGTCAAATGACACCCGTGCGAGAGGAAATGGATGAAAAACTAAATGATGTTAATTCTCTAAATGTCGTGTGCAATACATAGCGAGATCGTAAGGGAACACATCGATTTGGAAACAGTATTTTCAATAAATATCGAATCTTACGATATAACGAACTTAAAATAAACATAATTGTTACCTCTTGTAACAAGTTTTGTGATGTCATCATAGAAGTCGATGCTTCCGCAGCTGGATGCGAAAGAAAAATCTTCAACTTATCGCTGCGCTTCGTGAGCGCAACGGATCTATAGCAGTTGAGAAAAACCAGCAAACGTATTAGTGATACGCGTGCGCCACGAACAATTGAGATTTTCTCATTCCCTAATTTTGATTAGCAGTTCTGTATTATCTAATAACAATTGCATTTTGTCCGCTGTTGTAGAAAGTGTGTGGATTATAAACAACACGAAACCGAGCGCAATGGAACAGTTTATAATTTTGGTATTAGGAGTGTGTGAGTGAAAGATACACCGTTAAAGGAGCATTTAAGTCGAAATTTAACCATTCAGTTAACACTGGTCTGATTACATTGATTAAAGTTCATAAACATGAAGCTCTCTCTTGTTCTGATTTTGTTGTCATTTAAGAAGAATATAGTTGGCGAATGAATTAAAATTTTTTTTTTGATTCTGCGAAGACATCAGCTTCTAAAGCAAAGCTGTCGCGTTACCTTTAGTGTGCAAAGTTATGCTCCTAGAAGAAATAGGAAATCTCTTTTTTTTTTTTGACATATTCAGACATCCCGAATCCTGAAAACATATGAAACCTCATTAACGTTAATAAATGGCAGCCTATGTTTCAATTTGCTGCATTAAATTGCTAGTGTTCTTTCATTAATATAACTATACTTTGTGAAATCCCTATGTTTTGAACTGTTCTAGCCTATCTTGTATTTGTGCTTGCAAAAATTTCATTTGTTGGTTGTAAAAGCCTTTCAAGCACTTTTAAACGTAGCTTCAATTGATCCCATTTGTCGATAGATCATGGTTACGAGATCACAGGAACTGCAAGATTGATTTCTTTGAACGCTCGTTAAAGGCAGATGAAAAGATGCATTGAGGCATAAACGGGTCGTTAAATAAACCACAGCTTGGCCAGACCAGATATTCAATAATATATATATATATTATTGAATATCGTAAGAGAAATTGGATGAACTGTTCATTCTATATTTTAGAACTCGAAGCGATTATGGTCGTACCAGGTGCTAACAGGTTGTATCAGGATCTCAGGCGACATGTATTTATCATCACTGGCTCCGCTAATAGATCACCGTCTCAGATATCGTCTCTTCTAGAAATTATATGATGACACAGCGTTCTACCAAACAAAAACTAGCGAGTTGCACTTTACTTCCGCTTACCTAGTCTCCAAGTAAGCATATAAGCATGTCTACAACTTCAACGAACCCATAACGTCCTCCTGATATCCATAACCCTACTTTATACTACATTAATAGTAACTGTTGAATAAACCTGAAAACGAAAGGATTGGTTGTCATCGAATACATATTTCCAAACATGATTTTATCCAGTATTTAAGTTTATTTGTATTATTATACTGGTGTTAAGTCTGAATCGGTGATATCTCTTTCGAACATGTATTTTTACAAACTGTGGGTTACGATTAGGTTCCAGCACATTCATACGTTCTACAAAAGAATTGTTCAGTTCTTTTGTGACGCCATGCATTCCAGTTTAGTAGCAAATAGGTAATTAAAATAAGCTGCTAAAATGCTAATTAAAGAAATGAACCAAATATGCAGGTGATCATAGGAAATTCACTAATAAATTATCGCATGATTAAATTTATGTTGTCCCTTACATATCAACCATATATGCAAGTCGTCGTAGGAAATTCACTACTAAATCATCGCAAGTCGTCGTAGGAAATTCACTATTAAATCATCGCATGATGAGACTTACGTTGTCCCTTACAAGCCAATATCTAGCAGTAAGAACTCGTGTGACCGCGGTGAATATATATAGGGGGAGTTTATTATTATTATTCGTAGTTGTATACTTTTCATTGATAAAAACAACGTTGCGCTTAATTTGTCACGCTCTCTTTTCTTAACTATCCTCCGTGGACAACGTTGTCATTCACTCGTTTTTCTTTTTTTTTTTTAGTATTCACGTCTGTTCCTGAGACCTTGATAATATTTGGTTTAATTTATTTTATTGGATGTTTATGTTGTCATTTTTTCCTGTGCTACTTCTAGAGTGTCATTTTATCCGGTGCTACTTCTATATAAATTAATATTATCTATTTGTTTGACCTCTTGAAATTACACTTTCTAAGACATTTCATGCATAATAGTAATTAATAACACACCATCAACTTTAATCAGCTTAAAATACAACGAGCCTTCATACTTCAATTATGATAACTATTATGAAAATTTCGTTTCGTTTCTAAGAGGATAGCGGTGCTGTTCATTCCGGAAAACGGACCGCGTAGCTTCCAATAATTCTTTCCCTAGTGGATTTTCGCAGGGCTACACCCAAATGCTCAATCAGCAATAGTGCGGCACACTTGCGAGAGCAACGCCGCCATTCGGAGAATGAGCACTTCGCCAGCAGAACATTTCCGGATCTCGTTCATACGACGAAAAGTAGCTGTAATTGCACCACGAGAAAAGCAGCAGTTCCAATAACAAGCTGATAGTAGCCAGTTGTTTGGGCTTGAGTTAAGCAGTCATCTAGATTAACCCACTTTATTATTTCTTTTTTGTCTTCTTTTCTTCTGTTCTTTGTCTTCGTTCTCATCCTATATATATCTCTATATATAGGTCTTTTCTAGGCCTCAAGACTGAGGCCGAAGCCAATCTTATGTCCGCCCTGGTTGAAATTTTTGGTATCAATGTTGGCACACATGGTTGTTTCGATACCATCACGCAAGCGGTGTGTCAAGCCCAGACCGAGCAATCCCTGATTGTTCACCTTTGCTCGCAAAGACGTGTCTTTGTCAACAATGAACACGCCACCGATGCCGAACTGGGCATTGTTATTTGTTGAATTCCAGTTGATGGATACACCGAGCTTAACGTCAGGTCGAACTTCATGGTACACTGAGGCACCAAACACCTGGCCGTCATTTACATTCGAATGTAGCACGATGTCCTTGTTGGCATATCCAATCGCGAAGTTGGTCTTGGTTAGCTTGTTCTTCGATGTGTCGAACGCCACCTATGCACAAGTACAGGACACCAATCTTATCAGTACTTTCAGTGTATTGCAGTACCACATGTAAATCCTCATTTTCTACCCGGCAGTTTCTTTTAACTCCCATGGTTTACTATGTCTACCCGCCACAGTTGACGTTAAACTTACAATTTAGCTATACTGTTTTCGCTTGACTATTTGTTAGCTACATTTTGCCATTATTAGTTTTTCAACAAAGAAAGAAACGGCTACTCCTTCATTTGTGGAGCCAAGGAATAAATAAACTAATCACGCAATTTATTACTTTTATTATACTATTAGTCATTTGATCTATTTTTTTGACAATTCAGCTCAGTGCCACCAAAATGTATATTTTTCTTTTTAATTTTTTGGCACACATTTTAAATTAAGAGCGTGTCCTTGTATATCATTCTCTCATCAACTTAAGACCACACAGCAATAAAAATCTGAATTGTGTTGACACAGGAACCACGTAGGACCATCTGTCAACTGACCTGTGAACCGGCGAGCCACCCTTGATGCGATAGGACCAGAGACGCGTTAACAAGCGGAGAGCCTGCGTTGTAGTCCAGATCCGTTGTCGCATTGAAGCTGTCGCCTTTAAACGCAGCCGCGACAACCGCATTCCGCTTGCCTATTAGGAACCAAAATATTAACAACAACGTACATATTGGTTGCTTTAGTACTAATTGCACTCAGAAATCTAAATACAGAGAATGATCACAACAGTTTTACATCGTTTGCTTTCGGTATGTTTTCTAAAGCATACCGGAACCACATTTAGTACTGTATGCTGAGGCACGTGCCCATACTATGTATGCTCATTTCAAGCTCGCTGTTCGAATCCAGTTTTAAAGAAAGAAGTCTTAAAGCAGAGGCGTCTTTCAACCATATCCACTTGTCATAAACGCTGTGTGATCGAAGTGAGGGTTAGATCGTACGTCTACGGTAGCCATGAGGAACGATTAGCACGGCCCATTTATTTTTAAAAACAATCAACATGTTTATAGCACGTTGTGATATGGAGGCAGCAGGCTAGTTCAGCCTAACTGAATATAGGATCTGCTAAAAATAATAAGTGTAGATACACTGTGATGGAAGTAATGGAGCTAGTACACTATCGTCCATTGTTCATCAGTAGTCATCCGCGTAAAGTCATTAACCCTAAACTCATCAATTCGAATATTCGACTCGGTGTGCTAAACCAGCGTTCCTTTCACGAGAGCACCTTATCCCTATCGACGTCCGGCTTAATATTGACTTCATATTATGTGGGAGGGGGAAGCATACAATAGAAAAATGTCGTAACTAAAGAATCTTACCTCAAAATCAGACACAGGTACAGTAATAACTAAATACTAATATTCTAAAATTCTTTTAGCCTTTTCTGTTACGAGAACCTGATCGTTTCGTTGAACATTTAGACGTAAATGTAAGCTTCTGACTCGAATCTTGGAGAAGAACTGAGCGCTGAATCGAGAAACTGCTGTAAGTATTGCCTACAACAACAATCATTCAGCAATCAAACACAAAAGAGATATCGGCACATATATACTAAAGAAACAACTCCGTCACCCCAAAACCCTACATACAGGCCTGATGTACCCAAAAGAATTTGAAAAAGACCAGCGAACAAATTATTTTCTGTAATTGCTTTTTGCTTCTGCCTGTTGATGGTCATTGTAATTTATAGCTACAGGTGACTTTTTATTTGCAATACTCTCATAATGGGTAGAAATGGGTTGCCATTCATCAACCCCATTGCAAATTTGATTTGGTAAACAGCTGAGTATAGCGTAACGTTTTTGTAACGCCTGTAAATAGCTGGCTTCCGGGAAAAACGTTGAAGCATGCAGTAGCGCCCGAAATTGAAATACATGCGAAAGTGTCGTTTTGTTACCATGCATATATGTAAGATCTAGATAACCAAAGTAAAAGAGGTTATATGGTCTGTTAAAAAAGAATCTTTTAAGCTGAATGCCAACTGCGTAAGATGTAAAGGATCCTAAATACTAATCTTATTGTCGATACCTCGATACGATGTCATATAGACCTGCATCTATTTTGCCTGTGTTTTCGGGTTCATTTGCTTTTAGTTAGGCATGATAGTTTTAGCTAGTGCTCCTTAGTATCATTCTTACATATAAATGATTTATTTCGGAATACAAACACCGCCGCTCATGGCGGACAGAAATGTGTGACGTAGGACAGCGCAGCACATAGCAGTGTGAGCATGATAGATCCTGAATGATTGTGGCTTCTAGTACTCTGTAACTTAAATATGTCTCCCAGACTTCATGATCAACTTATTAATCTGTAAAATCTATACGAATCCTTTCTCCTTTATGAAACACTAAATTAACGAATATGAGGAACCTCCTTTTTTCGTCGTATGCACGATTTCGATGCTAAACAGTGGACGTAGTAGGCCGCCGCATTCGACTTCATAAAAGGATCAGATATGCGTGACCGATTGAATGATATGTTTAAAGACCGAAGCGGCTTTGGCCGTTTCCTACTAATGGGCGCATATAAAATGGCCGCAAGTTACCGACCTTACAATGATACTCATATTAAGACAACACGTGACGCCTATACGACAGTTCTAGCTCATATACAATACAAAATTTGTACTCAAACAGCGTGCATATGGTATGCACGTTTTTGGGTGCGCCGAACGTGCTCCATTTGCTAATGTTTGGGCGCAAGCAATGTGAACTTAAGCTTAGTCCACGAGATACAAAATAGACGCCTTTTTACGAAACAGTCAAGCTTAGTCCACGAGATACAAAATAGACGCCTTTTTACGAAACAGTCTTCAAATGCTTATCTGCGCAATCATACGTCGTAAAGGAGGCCCGAAAGGATTATTAAATCGGCCACCGATTTTTATTCTGTTCGGATATAATCTTCCGGTTATTGTGACCACGGCAGTAGCTACAGTAGTTAGAACGCACATTGAGGAAGCGAAAGTTTTCCTTTCGCATATACTACATATTTTTACTAGGTATTTTGCTCTGACTGCTGAAAAGCATCACGTGAAAATGGTAGTAAAGATAAGTAAAATTAATAAGTAAGTAATTGTAAAATCGCTAAAGCATCGAATGTCTAGTCTCTACAATGCATTTTCGTGAAACATTCATACATGCTAGAGTACGTATGGCAATAATTATTGTGATCCTGAAAGACCACAATCTTATACATTAAGCTTCCGCTGATGCCGTCCTATATTCTACGATATTTCTTAGCGGACGGGTTTATAACGGTTTTTAGTGACAATATCATAGAAATTAAATGAGAGATTGGCAAGGAGCAACATATATCTTGGTATCATCCAAAGTATAGAAAGAGAAATAAAGTTTATTGGAACGGATAGATATCGAGAAGGCATGCTACGTTCGAAGTTTAAGAAATGCCCATCTAGACATCACTAAAGCTTACCGGTTTGTGGGGCAAAGTGCAGGTTAGTAGAAAGCTTCAGTCCTTTCGAAAGACAATCCTCAGCGGTAATTTCAGTGTTGAGACTGTTATCGGTCGTCCATTTCTCTTTCAGAGTAACGCCATGCTCGCTAAGCTTGTACTTCACATCGAGGAACCCATTCACCTTGCCCGTGTCATTCAGAGAGGTACCAGATGCGGTGAACTCGACACCCGTCGGCGACTTGGTCTTACAGTCTAACTTGACTAACCCAAAATGATAGTTCTTTGAGAAGACATCGCGAGCTTCTTTGCCCAAATCCGAGTAGCTAGGTGGAGCCATGACTCTGATTTGGGTTACTAGCAATTTTAACACAAAAGACGCTGCTACTGTTTAACACCGGGCGCGTAGCGCGCTATGCTGAAGTTCAGCTGCTGCTCAAAGACACTGCAAAGTCAAGATGGCGGAGCGGCACTTCCGTTTCTGTGATGCGGACTATCACTTTTTTTTTCGGGTAAAGCGCCAGATTAATGACCATAAAATATTTTTGAGGAAGCCTAGCCTCAGAACGGAGAACATTTTCATACACTGATGAAGGATACGCGTCCAATAATTATTCTTAAACAAATAATCGAAAATATAAAATTTGAATGAAACGCGCCAATGCAAGTTCGAATTGAACCCAACGACCTAGGCGATACTATTTACTAGAACGATATGATGCTCTACTTTTATGAAAAAAAAAAAGAAGTAGACACCATGACAGGCCACGGTCTCATTGGCGATAACAATAATTTTTTAGGAGACTGTCTCCCATCGTTATCATTTGTGTATTCCGATGTCTACATATTATTAGAAATTGACCTGTCACCAAATGCATCAATTCGGATTATAAAATAACTTTCTTCATTCACATAAGTTGTATAGTATATGTTGTTGGCGGGACCTGAAGCAGCGAATCTTTCAACCAGAGGCATGGCCGCCCAAGACACCGCGTTGACTAATTGTGTTATATGTAGTATTATTAAATTAAATACGAGCGACGTACCATTATCATTGTAATATTATGAAAGTCATACGAGTCCTCAAAAACAACATTTGTAATAGACGAGTTTAATACGTTTTTTTACTTCGTATATTCAAGCAGTCCCGCGCTTTAAAAATTGCTACAAGTGTGATCTGTACTGGGTTGCATTATACGATGTTTTTCTTTTCGTGTTGTAGATTTCAACGTCATTTCAAGTACGGAGCGATCATTTCATTATAGGGCGGTATTGGAGTCCGCCTTCGATGGGATAAGTATTATGGAACTTATGACTCGTGGGTAACTGATGGTAGTGTCGTGATACTGCGCATAAAATTGTTTTAACACAAGCACATTTTGTTTAATCATGTTAAGCCGTTTACGAAGCCAGGCAGTAAGGACCTTAGGGGCGCGGGGTTACCACGCTCTCAAAAGGAGGCCCCAACTGCTATCGAGAAAACCACCGGATAAACAGATTCTACTTTTGGTAAGCTTTTATGTGGTTCGTGTCCAAGGTAGCCTCCTTTGATATCTAAAAATAGTTATGATAGATCATATCATTTGGTTCCGTAATTACACTTGTCAAAGGAGCATAAGTTTTTGTTGCTGTAACAGTGGTATTACCAGCTATTACAGTATATAATACATATGCGCGTAGTACAGTGGCATGGCGGTATTTTGAAGAGTCGAAACACTTGGGTGAGTCAGACGAATATAAAAAAAGTAGCTGTGTTCCTTAATAATCTTACGAACTTCCAACTAGTAATGGCTTAACATGTAACTTTGCCGCAAAATCTTCACTGCTCACCCTTGCATTCATACATCATACAGTATACAAATCTTGCGTAAATGCTGTCAATTTATATACTGATAAGAAGGAACGGTGCGTGGAACATACCAGACCAATCACTAATTGCAGTAACTGGCACTATAAATGCACTGTCAGTAGTGGCCAGTATCATCATTTAAAGGATACGGATTTCTTTTCATAGCTGGCCGAGTCACAGAAGCAGCACCAGCGTGGAATTATTATGGCCGCTCGCCTGCTTCGGAGCATACTGAAAATCCGCTACTTCGTGCTCGGAGGGACTCTCTCGGGCGGAGTGCATATGGCTAGCCGGTGAGCTACGCATTTACCTATTTCTTCGCTGCAGTCCTCATTGTATTGACATTATTGAGTATCTATATCACCTGTGCGTTCGGGATTTTCGCATATGATTAAGACGATATGTAAGTTCTTGCTGCCTTCGTCAACTTGCGAACACAGCGGTTCGCAGAACTACGGTTACAAGGCTCTAAGTCTTCAATAAGCTTTAAGCAAGTACATATTTGCAACCTTATTTTCATATGAAAAATATAAGTTGCTTTGTCTTGATGTTATAACTCAGGTTATTTATTCAAGCACCACGTTTTTGCAAAAACAACCTCTTCTGTCCCACTAAAAAACTCCTAACTAAAAACCTCCCGCTAAAAAAAGTAGTGCCTCTTAACCATAGAATTAATTTATAATCGCCAGCTCTTATGGATAGTTATAAGTATGTCTATAACAAATTCGAATTGGTAGTTATTTACGCGTCTTCTTTTCTTGTTATAATAAAACCATGCAGATTTGAGGAATGGAAAAAGAATCTTCCAGATTTTGAGTGGATTAAAGATGCAGTACCCAAGAATGAAAATCTGAAAAAGATTCGCGATACTCTCATTAGTGCCAAAGACAGAGGTAAGTTTTACATCATATTCATTCACACTTTCGATTCGACCTAAAAAGTAGCATAGAATTAGAACATTTAATAATATCAATGGAACAGCATCTTTTTCTGTTACTAGTATGCAATGCTAAAAACGAACTCATATGTTTCTGATGTTAGCTATATGATAGTGTATATTTTCCTGTACAGAATTCGACAGAACTAATAATAATTATATTTGATATAGGAGGCGAAGCTGTCACTGTGGGTCTTGCCAGCTTTATCCAGTGGTTGGATGCAGTCAACTTTGTCCCTCCAAGTAGCGCAAAAGATAAAATCGGAAGCGGAACGGTAGCCGCAGTAGGGCTATTTGCGAACGGTGACGAAAACAAAACGCCAAAGCATAAAACGGAGCAGGTGAGAAATCAGGCAGATAGCAGATCCACGGCATCACCTTATATATATGCTGGGTGATAGTTGTTCATTTAATTATTTATTCAATTAATGGACTTTTCCATTAACGCCCGTTTGTGTGTCGTTCCTATTCCTAACATACCTAAATTTACTTGCGGAATCATCAACAAGATTACTTCATGAAACATTTACGATGGTAAAGAAACTTAGTTTTTAGCTATTTATGCTTGCGGTCAGGATAGTGTTATTTTATGTGTGCGCTTTAGTTAATACTGAATGTATACGTATCTACCTTTCACGAATTTTGCATTCATAAATAGAATAATAACAAATGCACATAACATACGTAAGCACGCATGGGGGCTTTACTGTTAAACGTCGGTCTGAATTTGTAGTGATCGGTGTTTTAGTAATCTTTTGTTCTGCCACTATATAGGCGTATGCCAAGCTACCGCACTGTAAAAAATGCCGGTTGTCTTTCATCTAGAAAATTACGCTTTTTATATAAATTCCTTTTATTTTCTGCTTGTATGGTTACTTTAGGAGAGAATCAACAACCTTCAGAACGATCTTATTAATCTTCAAATTAAATATCAACGTGAATTAGAAAAGCTAGAGAAGGAGAATAAAGAATTAAGAAGGGAAATCATACTCGTTCGTCAGAAACGGGAGTCAGTTACTGCCGCCCGGTAAGGAAAGTGTTGATCTTTACAATGCAATAAACAGTTATATTATACGTAATGTTTGGTGTGACATCCCGTTACTTAAGTACCAAGTAGGCTCTCTTGTATACACTCAATTACAAGACAGGCCTCATGGCAACAAGCAGCGACCATCAATCGGTCGGAACGGCAGTGCTTCGCATAAATGAGTGTGCTCGTATGTTAGACTCATTGCAATGTATTTCATTTTCTCAGGCGGCAAATAAAACCGTCATTGATCGATATATACTCAGGTGTTTTAGATGAGCTGAGCGGCTGTGGTTTTAATGTTCAGGACAGTTTGCCCAGAATAGTCGTTGTTGGAGATCAGTCAGCAGGAAAAACGTCAGTACTCGAAATGATCGCTCAGGCGCGGTGAGTACGATAGCTGAAAATGATTAAGAAACATTGGGTTCACGCTACGTTCGAATTCGATATATAAACATTAGAGTAATGCAATAATAGGCAACTTTAATAATCATTTCATAGCTAAGTAACATACATGACAGCCCTGCTTTACAAAATAAAAAATTTGTGTATTTACAGTCTCTGTTTTGTGCTGTATTTTGTGCATATAGTATCTTTCCGCGGGGCGCGGGTGAAATGATGACGCGTTCTCCAGTCAAAGTTACCCTCTCGGAGGCCGCAGACCATACAGCTAAGTTCAATGACTCGAATCGCGAATACGACCTAACTAAAGAGTCCGAACTAGTAGAGCTTCGAAGGGAAATCGAGCACCGAATGCAAAGGAACGTCGCTGATGGAAAAACAGTATCTACTGATGTGATTTCGCTTAGCGTCAAGGGGCCTGGTCTTCAAAGAATGGTGTTGGTCGATTTGCCAGGAATCATTAGCACTTCAACTGCAGAAATGGCAGCCGGTACGAAAGAGTCTATCCGAGAAATGACCGAATTTTACATGAACAACCCGAACGCAATCATTTTATGCATCCAGGACGGATCAGTGGACCCAGAACGTTCGATTGTGACAGACCTCGTTAGTCGTTCAGATCCAGATGGCAAACGCACTATATTCGTACTAACTAAAGTTGATCTCGCAGAGATCAACATGGCTAATCCTAACCGAATAAAGAAAATTCTTGATGGACGTCTTTTCCCAATGAAAGCTCTAGGTAAGTTGATCATATAAAATATTCATAGCTGTATTTTAATCAGCCCTTTTTGATCATAAAATATTACTTTCTACAAAACCATTCTGATTTCTTCGGCTGAGTTCACCAGCAGAAGGTATCTCTCTAAAAATAAAATGTTTCCCTTGTCTTCATGCTTATATTTGTAGACATCAGTAGTGACCATTGATACCATCAATGGGAAAATGGAGAGTTCTCTGATTCTAGGCATTTCTTTTGTGTCAGGCTATTTCGCTGTGGTCACCGGAAAAGGAGGAAAAGACGACAAGATCGAAGACATTCGCAGATACGAAGAGGAATTTTTCTTAAACAGTCGACTTTGCCGCGATGGTGTGCTCAGTGCTTCACAGTGCACCACACAGAATCTTAGTTTTAGCGTGAGCGACTGTTTCTGGCGAATGGTGAAGAACAACATTAAGCAGCACAGCGACTCGTTCAAAGCACAAAGGTATGAAAATTGATTGGGTTCAGGGTATAAATAGAACTTATAGTACAATTGTTTATTACTATTATGATTACTACTTACTACTGGAGCTGTAACGAATTAATAAGAAGAGTGAGTTACTCCTTATTGACTGTCAACGTCATCAAATCTTGCCAGAGCTATTTGACTTAAGGACATCATCTGTCATTACTCACAAGCTCTTTTCTGCTTAAACGTGATAATAAAACGTCAGAAGTAAGCTATATACCGTCAACTACAGCCTTGCCGCCAGATCAAACTGATAGCTTTATATGTTTATGTCTACCTTTACATTAGCATTTGTATCCGACTTGACCGATGCTTCAAGGTAGAATGTTGATACCAATGTTGAAATGACTACTACTATACTGTTCCGTATTATTGGGAGCGTTAGCAATGACGAATTGCTGGCAGAATTTTATCTTCCAAACTAAATTATCAATTGTTTTGTTGCCAAACGACAAACGTTGCCAACAAACTAATAAAAAACTCGTCGGATCTTCATAGGAATACCAATTTTAGCATTACTGCTATATTTAGATTTTAATTTGCAGATTTAATCTCGAAGCTGAGTGGAAAAATAGTTTTCCACGGCTAAGAGCGCTGGATCGAGACGAACTCTTCGAGCGTGCTAGAAGCGAACTATTGGATGAAGTTGTATATTTGTCTCAGTTGGCGCCTCGAGAATGGGAACTGATTCTCCAGAGGCACCTCTGGGAATCAGTCTCTAGTCATGTTTTCGATAGCATCTACTTACCAGCAGCACAGGCTAAAGATCATGCAGGGTTTAATACCGTTGCCGAAATCCGCCTAAAATTGTGGGCAGAGAATATTTTACCTCAGAAGTCTGTCGAGGCAGGTTGGTGCGCCTTAAAAGAGGTACTTCAATTGCTAATGGAAAAAGACAAATTGAGCAAAAACTATGACAAGTTGTTTGATAAACTGAACGATCGAGTATTTCAAGAATTGGTAGATCGGCATACCTGGGAGGATAAGTCAATCGAAACCCTACGACTTATACAGCTGAACACACTCGAAGATCGTCTTATCACTGATAAGCATCAGTGGGATTCCAGCGTTAAGTTCATGGAAAAAATTCTTCTGGAGAGATTCGAAAAAGCTAAGGATAACTTGTCCGAGTTTGTAGGGCCTGGTTTTTACGAGCAATGGTTTTTCTGGAGACGTCGTACGTCAGATCAGACGATTCGTGTAGCCATTAAAAACGAGCTTGAAGCAATGTTCACGGGAAGTTCTGAGATGTTTTTCACGGTTAGTAAAAACCTATGACTGTTTTTTATTAAATACTAATAGCAAGAAGAATATAGCAAGAAGGATATATTGATCCGTTGGCTATTGATTTAGCGACTTTCTCGGTATTATTGCCTGCATCTTATATTACCGCACTCATTGCCTCAAGAATGAACTATCGGGTATCATCTGATGTTGTTATTTTTCTTATTTGGTTCTATTCACATTACCAAAGCACGGTCCCGCGCTCACGCAAAATGAGCTAACAATTGTCCGAAGAAATCTTCAATCGAAAGGGTACAAGACAGTCGATTTCAGGTAAGAAGAACTATTATAAAGTTATAATTATAAATAATTACATGACGTTCATCAAATATCTACATACTTTTCTACGACCTTGCAATGAATAAACAAGCTTTTTAAAATTTCATGCGTTTTCCAGCTGTGTTTGTCAGAATGGTTAAGCTATCAACCAAAGATCTTTTCCAAGTTGTTTTTGCTGAAATAATATTTGCAGTTCTTTCTTGTTATTGGACTAATTTGATTTTCCATATTCCTCAGCCTACTGGCTTATGTGATGTTTAAACCATCGGTCTAGATCGTTGACCTCCACATCCAATTCGAACACTAATTGCGATTAGATGATGTTGTATAGTATGATGCTGATGGTAGTGATTTAATTTCAATGGTTGCAGACAAATAAAGGACGTGTGGGATCCCGTCTATCAATACCACTTTTTGAAACGCGCTGTGGAACAGGCTCGGGACCGTTCGCGGCTTTTTTATGAGTACCAGAAAGGAAAGGATAACGAGGCTTCGCAGTGTTCTGATATCGTCTTTTTCTGGAAAGTTCATCGAATGATACAAACTACGTCAAGTGTTCTTCGGCAACAGGTTCTGTGATAGTATTTACTATGTATAGCAAGTTTTTATCTATTGCTTTTTCCTTTGCTCGACCAATATAGAATTTACATGGCTGACAGTACTCCAACTCAAACTTTTATTAAAACAAAAGTACATTGAAATGTAAGGTTTTCTGTGTAAGTGCTTAAATAATACCTATCTGAGCATGTATGTAATATACGTTTGTCTTTTTCCTTTGCAGTTGATGAATCGTGAGACGAAAAAGTTAGAAAAAGAGGTTAAAGACATTTTTGAGGATATTGGACAAGATGTACAACTTAAGAAGGAACTGTTAACAGGTCGACGAGTCGAGTTAGCTGAGGACTTGAAGAGGGTGCGGGCTGTCCAGGAAAAGCTCGAAGAGTTTATAGAAGCACTCAACAAAGAAAAATAGTGCTATAGGACATTATCGATTTCACGTAGTACCTCGCACCTTAGGTCTATATTTTTATAATAATTTGAAAGCAGTTTTAACACAATATAATTCTAAATTGCCTGATTTAAGTATCTGACTGAGGTCTGATTGTTTCTCCTTTGATTGAAATTTTTGTCAAGAAGAACTTCTCCAAAGTCAGGCAATATGATGCATATGGTGCATTCATCATGTTGGAATCTTTTCGACTGATCCTCTATGTTGCCACGAATGTGTTTAACCGCTACCAGAGATAAAAGCTAGTTCCAAAAATAACGTAAACCAATTTGAAACCATAACCGAAAGAGTTCTCTAAATCTGAACGGAGATCAGCTATTATTCAATCTTTCCATGCTGGGCAAATCATACCAAGATTGAAGACTTCGTTTCCTTCAAAATCGACGGTATATATTACTGCCAATGTCCATCCGGCTTTCCAAAAGTATGAGGAAGGATTTCATGGGGTAAAGGGAAAGGTTTTTCATATCTTGAGGCTCAGAATGATCACCAAAATAATGCAAAAAGATATTTCCGGTAATCCCGAATTTTGATAAAGATTGGGGATTAAATTGTCATGTTTGGAAGCTGGACCTATTATCAACCTAATTTTAATTTTATATGATACGTATTTGAAGGACACCAACGAGTTTACGCTTACCATTATTCACTAAAGATGTATGTAGATTAAACAATATGAAAACGGCTAGTGAATAGTTTAGATCCCAAATTGAAGATGTAAGCATGGTGAGTTGAATGTCACTTCTGTGGTGGTTATTTTGAATAAACGTAACCGTCAGGAGTCACTTCTAGCACATCCATTGAAGTATCTTTTTGTTTAGATATAATCTTAGAAATAGCTTATAAAAATATACATATTTATTTTTTTCTTTTTTTCCATAGGATTGGATTCGTTTTTAGCTGTCTGCTAGGACAGAGAACTGCACAGTTAGCTCATATTCAGATAAATATAGCGGATTAATTATTGCAATATAAATATTTTACCTGATGGAATTACCTCATCTTGCGGTTGGTACCCCTTACCGCATAGTGATTTCAAATAGTACTGTCTATAGTATCTTTGGGTACGTGTCGGACGCGACGGTGGAGGCGTTGCCGAGTGTGTTTTGCACGAGTAAGCAGCAATAGGTGTTTTAATTTAATAGTGAACATCCATTTAGCACACACGAATCCTCCCAACGTACCCCCGTTTATCTTGTAGCGTCGAAAACAACTCTGAAAACCCAGCATCCTCTAAAGGAAAACGATCGTATAGTTTAAGGCCGTCTCGCATAATTGCCACCCATGCGCATGGATCGAACCACGCCCAGGGCATCTCTTGTCGCGCTTTTTGCATCGTTTGGTGGATCGACCTTCCGTGATAATCACCTAGACGCTCGAATACTTTAGTCCGCTTTTTTAGCCGAGCTTCATGGAGCGCCATCGCCAGCGATGCTCCTCAATAACCCATGCAGTCAATAAGTTGGCTCATCAACCTACATGACCAGCCGTTCCATCGCTTCTAGTAAAATGAAGCGAACTGATTTAAATTTGTCGTTAGCTGACAAGGAGTAGCATATATATATATATATATATATATATATATGCCAATATGTCAATATATAATATGTCAATATATAATATGTCAAGCGATAGTTGCAGACCAGACAATACCGTCATGTTTCTTTGCTCCTTCCGATCGTTTGTTGAAGCGGCTTTCACAATTACGTGCTTTATGTGTATAAATCCCAGATAAATTCGAATAGCACATGCCAACAGTAACTTTTTACCTTGTTCACTTTCTTAACTACCTATTTTAGCCCAACCTCCTTGTTACTGTCAAAACTGGTGAAAGTTCATCGGCGCATTATTGTGCACAAAAAACATTTAGGCTACAAAAGGCATAATTTTCTTAATACATCTAAAAAAATCTAAGCTAAGCAGTCTAAAGGCTCTGAGAAGCGGAGACGTGCCATGACTTTAAATCGACTTTAAAACGAAAGCTGTTATTGGCACCTTCAAATTTGAAGATTAATTGCGCAGCAGTAAGGTGAGGTACTTTCAAACAGCTTTTGACTCATCGAACCGGCACTGCTATACTTACGGTAATAGCTTGGTACCCCTTGGGGCATGACGATAAAGAAATTGGTAGAAAGAAACATTTTTAAACTGCTGACAAACGATGTGTAAATCTACAAATGCTATTTTACTGGTAGCAAGCCAGATAGCTTGCTGTAGTTGGATTTCAGTGAATTCAACATTCACATTTCCAGCTACCATCTCATTCTTTCCAGTCGGTAATATATTGTTTCTCTAGAATACCTAATATGTTCTATCTTACTATCTGAGACGACTATGGTCGGCGCTGAGCGACTAAGTGGTGATTTGAGGTGAGCTTGACTGATCCGAGTGTTTGCTGGTGAACTTGCGTATTTCTGTGCACGAAGTGCCGATATGGGAAGAGGAAAAGATGTTGAGAACAGAAGAAAATCTGTAAGCACTGCTTAGCAGATTAGTCAACACAAATGCACACAACGTAAATCTGCTGTTGCCTCAGGTTTCCTACCACGCAGTCGCTAACGTTGTTAAGAAACTCAGGAAGAACCTCCCGCTGTCGTTACGTAAAATTGGGAAGAAGAACAAAAAAAATTTACCAAAATGGTGGAAGAACTGTATAATTAGTTAAGAACTTCAGAAATATAGGTCTGTTTCGTATACTGTCCTCTAGAAAAGACTAGAGGACCGCTATGTCGAAATTTCCGACTCGTCGCTGACTCAAACAAGCTGGGCTCAAGGGCAGTAAAATCTTACAGAGATATTTACACGGAACGAGCCTGTCCTGATTGCGCAAACCACTTCAGAAGTTCTCCGTTGGTCACTAGTAAAAATTCTGCTTCAGACGAATTTCATTTCGAAGTTCTCGGACAAAACGCTTGTAATACTCTCACACGTGTTGACGAAAGGTTTCCCAAAAAGTGCGTTGTATCGAAAATCAAACATTTATCAAAAATTATGGAATGGTCTGTGATTTGTGGTAAAGACTCGCATGGTTAATACTACACCTGCTAAGGTTATTGAAATCAAAATATTGCCTCAGGTAATAGTTTCTTGATAATTGCTACGTCTTCATGTATGATGGGACGCGTTGCCATAGAGTTCGAAGTATCTCTAGGCTGCTCGCTGCCGATGACGTTCAGGTCAGGTCCGTGGCCTGCTGTTTCGGCAGGTTTCACTTCACTCGTAAGTGAGACAGCGAAAAATTACGTCGAAAGCACACCCCAAAAAGCGGCGACAGTTGTCGCTGCGAAAGGCGGTGTCATAAAATACTGACGTTCGCAAATATATCACATCGTCTGTCAGCAGTTTGGGATTGTTTGCGGACGTTTTTTTCGACATTTAGAGTGTTGGTGTAAAATTAAATGATACCGCTTTCGCAAAAATGTTTGAAAATATCTCGTTTGAATGTCGCACAGTTGACTTTTATAGTCGAAATTATTTTATTGAGCACTGATGGTATATATATATATATAGAATGAGCAAATTCGATTATGTTCCCTTATCGCATCAAAAGAAACCTTTTTATAATAATTCTAAAAACGTTGATCTTCTGAATACATAGGTTCTATGAATCCATCCGAAATAGATCGGTTCAAATGAAATTACATGACATTTATTCATTTCCATCCTCGTCAGGTCCAGAAATATGAACGCATTTTTAAAATATAATAGAAATACTAATATACATAGCATAGAGCGTTACGACTGCGGCGTTCTTCTCAGTGTTACTATTCAAGAAAGTGTCTTTGAATATGAGCGTACATGGTATCGGCCAAAAGACCTTCGTATCGGACACAGGTGCAGCCTTCACATAGCCCATAGTGCGGCTCACTAATTCACAAAATGGTGAAAGCCATGCACTATGTAGCGTATTATCACATGTCGGTGCTTCCTGTCAGGTTTTTTCATGCCCTTTGTCACATGGACTCCAAGCAGATCGGCGTTTTTTGATAAGCCAAACTAGCATTGTAAATCCTTAGCAAATAGCAGTGTACCCGCTGAAACATAAAGGTAATGGCAGAGTATAAGCAGGCCCAGTGCCCTCTTGAGAAAAGTAGGCTTCACTTAGTCCTTAACTTAGTTGTACTGAGATTCTTCCAGATGTGTTCCATACTGTATGAGACCATTAGCGCGATTTTGATATTATGCGTATTCAGAAAGAGGAACAAAAGTGCTCACCGTTTTTTAAACCGATTTGTTACACGTTTGCAGTGGCAATTTCATGGCTTTGATGGAGTCCAAATTGATCTCTGGGCCGGCACCCGTTACGTACTAAACTAAATACTAAACTTTGAATGAAATAAAATAGATTTCACCACTTCGAGTCAGACGCATGTTTAAATATTCGAACTTGAATGACATCTATCAAAGATATTCGTTCTTACTATTACATCTCTGTAGAAACTAATTATTTTCTTTGTATTAAAAACCATTTCCTGTAAGCACAGTGATCCACTGACCAAGTGAGTTCAACTGTGTAACCGACAGAGTGAACTTTTCCCTGAGGGTTACATTTTTCATAAAGAAAAGCTTGTACTATGTAATTCTCATTGGATGTCGTTAAAGCACTTATTTTAATGCCGATCACTCGCAAGGCTGAGAAGATAGTATTATATTTGTCTTGTTGTCTAGTATTATGTTCTAATTTTGCATGCGGAGTTAAATTTAGGCACCATCGAAAGCCATTAAATGTAATAGTAGTAATATAAAATCATTTCTTTCTATTGAGCTTTCAGTGATAGCACACAGTTACTTGTCACAAAGAAAACTGTAACTCGTTTTGTATTGTTATTAACAGAGAAACTTGTGGTAACAGAATATTATATTTTGGATTAAGGACATCCAAAGTTTCTCCATTGTTCCTTGAAAACCAGGGACAACTATGGATGTCAGCAGCAGTGAACATTTGCACTATATTACTCACGATCATAATTTGATACATATATAGCGTGGTATCAGTAGATAATATAAGACAGGAAGCGCTCTGTCACGCCTTTAGGCACACATGTCTATCATCATTAGAGAAACTAAAGGGGATTCGCAAATACTAGTTTGTTGTAATAATGGTGAAAGAGCGATGATAATTTATCCTAACTCACAAATTATGCTTCAGTTATTTTGTCCTCGTATCTAGGAAAGCGGCAGTTGAAAAGAGTCAAAAGGACAAAACTGTAATAATACCTTCATGCGAAGACACTTGTTTCTGACATTCAGTGTATTTTATTTTTAATTGATTTCCCTAGAATGTGTGATTAATTTCGCCATGAGAATATGTTATATTTGTTAAATAACAAATGGAAGTTCAAACTGCAACTTCTAATGCTTTAATCAGTTTTTTTTTCTTGACTAAAATAAAATTGTTTGATATTTGCTTGCGAAGAAGTTCTGTTGAGTCTAAACTTGAACTGAGATTCATTTACAGATTTCTACTCAGTGTAATACAGAATTCATACATGTGTGAAAGGTTTCATTCTTTCAAACAAACGGAACTAGCTGATATCGAAATACTAACCCAGCATACCCTCCTCCCTCCATGATACCCACAGACACGCCTTTTTGGAGAAACTCTACGTCCAAATTATTATCCTTACTTTTGTATTTATTTTATCTACCTTAGATGTATGCCAGTTTCCTTCGAAACTAAACTACTTGTTTGCTACGGCACATCTGAGCGTGTAGAATTATGAAAGTCTAAAAAGAGCGTCTTTAGTTGTAAACATGCACCCAAGAAAGTGAAAACAACAAAACGTAAATAGCACAACACTTTACAATAAGTGTTTTAAGAAATTACTTACATAAAAGCGCGTTATCGCAAATATCAATATATTTTTAAATAACCAAGAAAATCCCATTGCAACACCCACATTTTAATATAGTTAGATCAGTGTACAATATATATATATATATATATAGATTTTAAGTGAGCATATGTAATATTAATAATATTAAATTTTTATATAACAACGTTGTCATAGCACGCAACCATTACCTTTCAGGATATACATAATGTGATATAATTCATCAATACTTATAATAATGGTATTGGTTATATTTTTCCAATCTAAGAGATAATTATAATTTTTACAATTAAGATATAATCGTGTCTGTAGTAAGTAACGGTAATATTAGATTCTTATATCTAATAAAAATCGGTGTCGTATCGCAACACCAAAATCCTTCAGCAAAGTCTCGGTCGATATTTTTACTCATTTAACATCTGATGTTTTCATTATTTCTAACAGTATCTACGTTCTGCATTTTAACCATAAAAAACGAATCGCGTAAGCAGAGTCTTACGACTCTGCTTCCTAATCTCACTCCAAGCTGTTGTCTTCATTCTCCTTTTTTCGCCTGTTCCACTTCGTTTAATGCTTTCTCCATTTTTGTGCACCCTCTTTGTTGCTTTTTACTCCATTGCTCAATGTACATCATCATAAACGCCATCCTCATTATCAATCGTTAACAGTAACAATCCACGTGCATCATCATAGTTTGTTGCCATCGTCATCATCATTATCATCGTAATTGGTCATTATCATCTTCACTGTTTTATTGTCTGCTAACAAGAAACAGGTGTCATAACAGAACAATAATGATAGGACACGGCGCCGAAGCTCCACGCGCGTACACTGCTGCCATTAATTACATAGGTAGATAGATAAATTTCTCCCCCATCACAGAAGAGTTTCTCCCAGCGCTCATTGCAATTAGCCATAGCCCTCTAGCTATCAAAGTGATATCGGCATACCACAGAAATCTATGAGATCCCCTCGACGTTCTTCCGCTTCTGGTTACCATGCGAGCCATATTTCATCAAGTACCTCGTGCCTGAATCTGAATCAGTGACAAGTTGTTCCTAAACGACCGGTATTAGTAGCACTCGTCAATAAACATCCGCATTTTTACTTTTCGACCTGCTCCTCCTTCCGTAGTTTTCTTATAAACCATCGCATACGATATTATTGTTAAGTATATATGTACAAATCAGACATGGCGGTATCCCTAATGGTAATCATCATTGTTGCAGTATCACTATCAAATAATAACAATAATAATAGAAATAATAGCATTGTGTATCCAAATAGTCTTGCGGAAAATTCTGTATGAATCTATCGCATGTATTTAGATATTTAGTATTCCCTTACTCACGTCACAGTCGGAATCAACTGTTTCTTTTATTTTCGATCGTTTTGTCTTTTCCTTTCTGTTTTTTGTAAGCTTACATAATTGATACTTCAACGATTAAACAGAATCCGCAATGCATTGTCCCATGATAAGTCGCTATATTATGTTATTATGTTTTTGCGCTATTTAATCGGGTTCAGTTAATTAATTTGCTGGACAGGGTTGCAACTTGCAGCTGCAGAACGATTCGGTGGTATACTTACAACCCAAAATTAAGCACTGACCTTTTGATTAACGGTCCAGTGTTGGTCTAGGACACGCAGAGGAGACAGTACTATTATAATTCTTGATTAATATTATAGCAGGTTGCGGTGGCTGTTGGATTAGCGGAATAAATCGGTTAACAGATGGGCTGGTTTAGCATCAGTTAGTTGATTTATCCTTAATGGTACTTGGATTTGTATGAATCATTGTTCTAATATTTTGTAGCACTTAGTTTATTATTTGCATTTAACCAAGTGATTATTCTCTGTCCCTTCCACCTCTCCTATTCCCTTTCATATGTGTATATCGATTTGATGTTCCATTCATCCATATTAGTCTGTTTGTCTATCTTTTTTGTTTGTTTGTCTCTCCTTGCCTCTCGTTCTGGCATCCCTTCATCGTTTTATAGGGCTGCTACTAACATTCTGTTCTGGAATCTGCTATACGATGACGCAGCATCTGCAGTACCTCTGCCTGCCTGCTCCGGGCGGATCCGTTTGCTGGGGCGTAGCGGGCGCGAAGTACGTGTGCAGCCGAACCTCCGGCCGCCGCTGCTGGAATTTTCCGATGGCATCCTGAGTGATTAGCTGACAGTCATACAGTTCGACGCGCCGTAACGTGGGGAAGTGGTCCGCCAGATACTCAAGCGATGTATCTGATATGAAGGGACAATTGTCGATCTCGATGCAGACAAGGCGTCGGAGTTGCACTGCTAACTTGTGTACGCCTTGGTCTGTAATTTGGTCACAGTGAGACAACGTTAATTGTTCCATTAGCGGACAGAATGCAGCAACGTGGTTGAGCGTTGAGTCCGTAATTAGATTGCACTCTTCAAGGTCCAACCGCCGTAAATCATGGCATGCTTTGAGCAGTGGCGCCAGTCCAGCATCACCGCAACGTTGGCAGTTGGCCATTTCGAGGGTGTGCAAACGTACACAACCTCCTGCAAGAGCCTGCGGGGAAGCGTCGGTTAACAGGCTACAGCCGGATACGCATAAGTGGCGCAAATCGGGACAATTCTGAGCGACTGCTATCACTGCTGAGTCTGTCAAGAATGAACAGCATTGCAGGTTGAGCACCTGAAGTTTGGGTGATCGCGTTGCAAGCTTGATAATGGCCTCGTTGTCTAGACCGGTACAACCTTTTGCTGTGAATCGCAGCAGTTGATCTCCAGCGATGGTTCCTAAATATTGTAACGGATTCAAAGGAAAGCAGTTGTAAGTGTGAGACATGAAACAAATGTAAGAAACGGCTTGTGCCACAATCTGTTGATTCCAGCAGATTTTACAATTGCGCATAATACAATCATCATATTCGACAAAGCGTTCGAAATCATGATGCTCGTTGATATGTTGTTGAAGCAATGGTACTTAAACTAACCGATGCCTTGTCCCGTGATCTTACGGCACCATGAGATGTCAATCACACGAAGCCGGTTGAAAAATCGAAGTGACCGATCGGTGAGCTCGACGCATGAGTCCACGTGTAAAGAATGGACAAATCGACACGCCATAGATAATGACACCACTGAATCGTCACTCAGCTTGTGACAGTTGGTCAGCATCACCTGAGGCGCAGCCGAGGCATAAATTAAAATTATATTATCGCGCTCCGCTTTCTTCTCTTTGCGAACACCTCGTCATCATTCAGCCCCAAACTCACAAATAATTCCGCTATATTTTATGCATATTATGGCTGACTAAATAAAAGTGTGTTTTAAGACATCATCATTTGCTGCAAATGAGTGTAATACAGGTAATAGATATTTAGATTTCTACTGTTTAAAATGAGATGTAACAATGTACTGTGTAGCGGCGAGTAAAATATTTTTCAGTTGGTAGTGAAGTGGGACAACAGACCTGCTCGATGTTGTGACAATATTGAGCGAACACGGAGAGTGCTTGATCAGGAACATTTTGGCATCCCCGCAGCGATATTCGACGTAAAAAACCCCCACACCGTTGCGCGATGTACGAGACAACGTCATAGGTTACGTCCCGCTGAAAGCTACACGTATACGGCACAACACAATAGCCATTAAGCTCACTACATATTTGTTCGATGCACGCATAAAGTGTAACAAGAGCCTTTGAATACGCAAAAACTGACAGATATGTGCGATGTCCTAAGGACTTACCTAAATAGGTCGATATTTTGCCAATTGCTTCCGTCCATAGCCAGGACATTCCATTCCTTTGAAACCTGCGCACATCTGAAAGAAAGGTCATAGCATACTTAATAACTCGTTTATGTATTATGTGATATAATCTATGTGTCGATGAAGAAGGCTCTGGAAAGCAACACGTTCATGGTAAGACATTCCCAGTAACCGTAAATGTAGTATTTTCTAGACAGTTGTACAAAAGGGTAGAATTAATTATTTAAATGGCTAGCTAAGCTTCTTATCATCTCTGTCATTTCTCCAAAGTTGAACAATTGATTTATCCATATAACAACAGTTCTTTCTTCTACAGATTTGTTTGTTCTTTTTACTTGACCGTATATCTGATGTGTATCATTATATAACATTTTATTTGTTAACCTGAGCTTAAGCTTCTCTGTAGAATGTGTGAGTGTGAAAATTCAACGGAGGCACTAAGCTTCAGTTCAATCTTTAGCTGGCACACCCAATAAGCAATAAGAAGAAGAAGCAATCTTCCTTAAACTTATCAAATTCTCCCAATCCAAAAGTTTCTTCTACATTATGTCTATGAAATTATGTCGACACGTTCAGTGCGTAAAATATCAAAGTAAATTCTCATTAATATTTTGAGCAAACACAATATGTAGGCAAGGTTCCTAGCAGACTCTAAATTGGACCAGAGTGCTCGAAAATGTCTTAGTTCTTTGCCAATTTGATAGAACGTGCCCTACGTTGCTAATATGAGCTGAGTTTTACTGCTTCGTTCTTATCGACACTGAGGAGATTACTGGCATTTCTTTAAGACGATTGCCGCATGATGCAGCAGAAGAAAATAGAACAGCATAATATAGTTAAAAAAAAATGACACCTATGCGGTTCCAAAAGCAAACCTTCGTAAATCTCTGTTTCACCTCCATCTTAATATAGTTCCTTCATTGAGCCGTGTATTGCCAAAAGCTAATAATAATAAAGATCGGTTACTACAAAACACAAACCTAAACCGAACTCGTTAAATGCCAAGCGTTACGTTTTTCTGAATAGCTTTAAGTTTAACAAGTCAAAAAATATCTCATTCATCCTCACTCACATACTAAGTAAATGTGTCTACGATGGTCTTTTTTTGAGATCGTGTATTCGTGGACAGCTAACATGTACTGTTGCAACTGCAGCAGCGAAAACGTTGACATCAAACCATTTAATAGCATTACCGAAAACAAAGGAGGCTCTTCCTTGATATGTACTGCAATTACGGAGTTCGAAGGATAAGGACCTAATTAACTGCTATAATAATATGGATTATTAAGGGAAAAACCTTTTCGAATCTTGTATGTGCGGCATAATAAAATAGTAGCATAATCTACGAGTTTTTCGCAACGGGCTTTTTCAAGCGAAACAGTTAAAGCAACACATGTCATATTGATGCTAATGGAAGTTTTCGAATTAATTTTGTAATTCTTATACGATGTAAAACAAATTTCAAAGAACTGCTGGCGCTCTTTCGTGATATAACTTTGGGGATTCAGGGACCGACCAGAAGACGCTGCGCGGATATTTGTACACTAGAAGCCAATTTCATGCCAAATATTGGCAGGTCAAATTCGCTACAATCTTTATTCTAACAACAAAAAACCGTTGTAAAGCCTCGATCATTTCAGTTAAGACGAATATCGACAGCTCTTTACCACCGTCATAACAACAGCAGCACCTCCTGCGACAAATGACCAAGACAAAGGGATGAGAAGACGGTATATAAGAGTGCGTGTTTGTCAACTACCCGTATCTAGTTAAGCAGTTAGTACACTGTACATGTTGCTCTGAATTATATATGAATGTATAACCAACGACTGCATATAATATACCTATAACAGTGCAGCTAGCAGACGTGGGAGAATGAAGACACGCATACGACAAATTCTTAGTCTGCTTTATGCCACACCTGAATAAGTTAGTTGCACTTGCCAACGTGATCATCGCTACCAGCGTTACCACAGTTACAACATAATCATGTGCCAGAAACTATCATTGCTGTACCCTGATATATAGTATTATATGGTTGTGGCAACGCGGATTAGGCTTCTGTATTACACTTAATCGCTATTATCGCTTCCTACGCTGTCTGGGCAGTAGCCTCTATTATTCATCAAGTGTAAGAGAAATGTGTGGGTCAGTCGCTACGCAACAACTGGCGGTGCATACGCGATAGTTGCCATCATCAGCTTCAAGATCAGCACAATCAACATTTTCCTTTCCTACGTGCCATCCGTTCATCTGTTCGCTCCGCAAAAAACAACTACACTGTTTAAGGGAATAGCCCAGTCGAAGATATTAGGTTTTAACGGTCCATCTCACTACCCATCATCCACTCACTTACTAAAAAAAAAATTTTGTTAGCTTAATAACTGATTAACAACAGGCTCAGGGTGGCTAGGTAGATCGGCCAGCTCGCTGGCAGGTAGGTGTTTGTAGGGCAGCTGGCTGACGACCGCACATTGCTATGAAGCTCTATGTTATTTTGCTCTAAGGCACTTTTCACTATAGCTCTTCCGAGAATATTCAGCAACGGGAAGTCAAACGATAAAGGAACGAGAGTGAACTGAGTGAATCATTTCATACCGACAACCTGACTACTTGAAGTTTGTTCTCTATGCCAAAGCATCATAAATAACGAGGTTATGAAAAAATGAGTAATTTTGTTTTAGCCAGTTTCTGAAATATAATAATTCCAGCAATCCTCCAAAGTGCGTTTAACCCGAAACGAAGTTCCCACTGCCTCGTGTAGCCGGACTGCCAACTGACCCTCTACAGCTTCTTCAACATTGTTAGCTAGACGACTGTTGTTGAGCGCTATGCAACAGCAACTATGTTACTACGCAATAAAAAACCGATACGAAACAAAAAATAAAAACAACACATAATACTGACAAAACGCAGTTATGCTGCGCGGAAATTGATAGTAATGTCACAAACCTGCACAGTGATACGATATCAAGAAAGGAGAAAATTTTGAGCAACAACTCCTTCGGTAACTTCTCATTGATAAGACCAGCTTCAGGTGGTGCGTACGATGTAGTAGAAGTTCTTCCATTGGCAGTTACTGTCGTCGTCGTCGTCGTGCCATTGGCTAATGCCAGAAGTGGTCCCCCATTTTGCTGACGTCCTTCCGTCGGTCCCTCAGACGGGAACATAGTCCTCTTGCGGCCTTGCCGCTGTTCACCCATTTCAATCATATTTGATCGAGTCCAACCTACCGTCAGGCCCTAACCAGGACGCCGCAGGTGCCAACTCAACCGCCACAGCCAGCAACGGCAGCAGTCGCTGTAGCGGCCGCACGACGACTGACACTGGCATATAGGACCCTTTTTCTTTCTTAGAACTCCCCAGTATTTATACTGCTTATACAAAATCTAGATGAATGTGATTCACATCGGCACTTATTGGCAGCGGCACAACACTAGACAGCGAAAAATCAATGGAAAGATTGACAACGATAGCCCGATCGAGCACAATGACGCACAACACAGTCGTTGTTCTCCCGAGGTATGCGAAACGCAGTTACGTTGGGATGGCCATAATTGTGACTTAGTTTCATGTTGGCCTAATTTGTACCAGAGCTGATCGCACAGCTGATTGGCAGAGCAAGCCAACGACAGTCTCCATCGAAAAGAAAACAAAGAAACAAGATGAGTGCTCTTTTTTGAGCTGGTTTGGTGGAAGGTTTTTCCTTTGTAGCGCAGCCAGGAGCTCAGACTCTCTCTGCTGAGAACCCTCTGCGTTTGATGAGAAGTTCTACTATGATTGGGCGATAGCGGTGACTGAGTCCGGAGTGACCCATAGCCAGAACGGATTCGGCCAGCCAGAAAAACGTATATGCACGAATAGTTAGTTAGACATACCAAATTCTAGTATCACTGGCAAGTAGAAAAGGCTATCATGGAATTACCACTAGTCAAAAGGAAAAGTATAAAGCTCGCATTATCTTGCTCCCCTACTGTGGTACACTTGCGCTCTGTCTGTGTATATATATGAACGAGTCCTCTGACTGCTTGCTGAGTAGCTGTAGCTTTGCTGTACTTGTTTCCTCCGATCAGCAGTGACAGCAGCAATGACGGCAGAAGCACCAATTGCGTCAAGAGAGAAAAGTACGAATAGTGGATCTACTCATACAGACTCACGTTCGCTCACTATCATACAACAGCGCTTACAGACGCTCACGCAGCGCCACAACTGCCGAATGCACCCACCGCATGACGGTCTCATAAGCACACGAAATTATGCAGATTCACACATCCGTGATCAAAGCCTGCGCTACCCTCTCCCTCGTAGCAGACAACATGGCCTCTTCTCTTTACGGGCAAACCTAGACACGCTCTTCATCACTCATAAATGATATATGGCCCTCTCTGGTATATATTAACCGAGCATTTACTATGAAGCTTGCGAAGCAAACTAAATAATTGAGAAGTCTAGCGTTCCTTCATGCACCTAAAATTTGAGCTATTCAATCGAGCCATAAACCCATATCTGAAATTTGTCCATTATCGTATTTATCTATTTAAGGCAAGTAAAAAGTCACTGTTAATACTTAGCAATTATACCATTAACGAGAATTGTTCTGCCGACACGAATTGTCTTTAATTTCTGGACAGATCTGGTTGTAGATAGCTACGAGTGTGCCGGATAAATGGTGTTGACATCATATTTAATCACGGGGAGGCCTGTTTCGTAGATTCAGCGATGTGCTGATGTTCCATCGCACGATAATGCATTATGCAGCAATTTCATACTTGCGACACTTTATAAACTCTCTCATTTCATCTATAAGAACTGTGTAACTTTTATAACCATTCATCATGCCGTTATTACGTCCTTTAATGCCGAAACAGTGACTATATTGTACAAGTGCGTCGTATACTCAATACCAGCTCGTTATAAATTTTTTCCAGTGTACTTTTTGTAGTTAATTATTATTGAACTTTTGCAGCTTCATCGGATAAATGAACTGTCATTTACTGCATCTGCGCAGGTAAATGGTAAATTAGCATACTAACTAAAACCTCTAAGTTCCATTGAACCCAGCCTTCTTTCCTGAACATTTTGCATTCCAAAACTAATTCTACTTAAAAACACTGTCTGATTTTTTCTTATTTCTATTTAACATCGGCAATCTTATGGCGCATGTTTTTGCAAAGAGTTAAGTAACAACTAAGAAAAAGCTATCTCATTCAAAATTAGGCTAGTTTCAAAAAGAAAACGACATAATAGCAGACGATAGCACGGTTGCGTAGTACGGATTTACCCAAATCTGACAACGACGTAACTGCATGTTTCAGACACGCATGGTTTTTGGAACGAAGCAACAACCTATTCTCTGTCGCTCTATCTTTTAGCTTTTTTTGTACTAGCAAAAACATGTCCTGCAAGCGACTCTCCTCTATTTCTTTTGGTGTTGCCTGATTCTGCTGCTTTTTCCACTTGCCACCATATTCAATCGACAGGACAACGAATCGATTGGGCTATCGCCTGTCAGTAGAAGGCGATCGCAGTAGAACCAGACTATCAGAAGTTCGTATGACGGGGTCGGATTACGCCTGCTAAGCCCTTTCTGTCATTGTTATTGTTATGAGCTTTCATATGCAAAGGGAAAGGGTATTAAGACCTGGCTGTTTATGAGCCTTCATCTGCAAACGAACAAGAGTAAATAGATGGTTGTAGGGGAATTTTGCTACAAAAGAAGACGTACCATCACAGAAAGATGAATCTTTGAGCAGTTTGAGTGATTTAAAAAGCGGCACGACAAAAAAACGGATAATTTCATTCACAGCGACAGAAATATAGCAGAAACGAAGACACCTGCTTTGCTATGCGTGTGTATGTTAAATGTTCTGTATACCTTAACACGAGTTTCAACTTGACAATGAAGCGATTTGTTCATGATGCGCTCCAATTCCGAATGTACTATTTCTGCAGACCGCGCATTCATGTAAAACTATAACATGGATTTCGGTGTTACGAAAATATATTGGACTACAGTGTAAAAACGACAAAAACTGTGAGAACTTACAAATGAGGATGTCATACGATCAAAAAAAACTAAAGGTCATAAAGGAAGGACGACAAAACTGTTCTTCAGGTAGGCTCTCGCGTTTACTATATGCCCATTTATTTGTAGTATATAAATCAGAATGGCTAAATTATCGTTTCTAAACCTTGTAACCGTTTCTTAAAGAACGCGACTCTAAAACTGCGATGGACTAAGTATAATACTGAACCCTCCTATGTATACATAGCATTCAGCGCGTATCGGTTGGTCCATCAGTTACAGCACTTTGCTTTAACAAGTTGGTATATTTGAGGAAAGAGTCCGTATAATCGCTACAAGTAACTAGTTACACCATCTTTTTGGTGAAACCGATAAGAGTAATTAAGTAGAGTTACTGAACTTCATTATTAGTTGTATACCGGTCTAGCTGGAAAAAACGCAAAAAGCTATTGCAAATTTATTGATTTTTTCGGGTTTAATAAGTGTGTGTAAAAAAATAGGACATAAAAATCTTTTACCGCGTGCCTTCTAAATTGTGTCTTTAATATATACTGTTTGCGGATTTCGGATAAATTGTGTTGTGATAAATTAATTAAAAATAAAAATTTCGGATACATTAAGTGCAAATAGTGTGGACCTACGTAAACCCTTTTGCTTAGTATTCCTGGCGCTTAAGACTGTACTATTATAAGGGACTCATAGAATTTTGTTTGCAAATTGTGGTCTGAATACTTAACGTACATTAAATGAATACATACAACCAAGTATGGTTTGAGTATTTTTTGCCGTACATGTGAAACGAAAGGTATGCATTTTTGCTAGTGTGGAAGTACTTATGAATCGGTCAGTAGATTCTCGACAAGCAAAACATTCATCGTAGTCATCGATCGTTAAAAACGTATAATTATTGCACGAACAAATACTTTATAGGCCCAGGTGTTTAAGTTTTTTTCACAAAAGAGGCAAGATGTTAAAATAAACAGCTATTATTCAATAAACAAACGGAATTCTTACAAGTTACGGAAGTTGTAACATGAGGGCAGTCCATTGACCTAACAGACAACGCAACGTTTTACTCGAATTCGAGCGCAAGTTATTATGCTTCCGCCATTACTTTTTTTTCGGCCTTATTTCATCCTTTAGTCAATTTGCTTATTCTTTCAGGGCACAAATTCAGCCAAATGTGCTGTTGAGAAACTTATCCAGTCTCGTCATTTGAGCGTAATAGAGTTTCATTTGCCAGTAATGAGCAAAGATAATCCTCTGTCAATGCAATTCGACCTGGAGAATGTAACGGGTGAAAAGAAACTTTCCGTTCAAACATTAACGCGGCGGTTTTAACTGCTTGCGCCCTGCGTGACCTGATGTGAAAAAGGAAAGCGGTGATATTGCGTCGTTTATCGGGTTCTTTCTGTCCTATAGTGCCGTTTACTTGATGCAACTGGGCCATATATATGTATGCTTGTTAACCGTCATGTTGTTTCCAAACATTACCCAGTGTGAAATGCCTTTTTAGTCCTGATAAACTTCTTCGAGCATTCCTGTCAGTTATAGAGTCTTCGTTCTATATGCATAAATACCCACAATTCTTCGCCAGTATTTCCACCAAGGTAAAGAGTTAAAGGGAGTAGACGTAGAAAATGTACTTTTGTTTACCTTTTAGACATTCACTCTGGGAGCCTGAATACGACGACAAATTTACAAACGCATCTAGCATTGTAGAATTGACTAGATCTTTAAATAGTTGAAATCATTGTCCACTTTTAAAGATGCTAAATAAACGGAAATATTTAACAATATCAAGAGTCAGGTGCGGGAAGAAATTATCGACAATGCAGCTCACGGCTTTTTGCTGGACGAGAACTAGTAAGTTTTAAGTGCAAATGATATTAGCGCTTTGCCCGTTGGGCATAAAGGCACCCGCCTGGTTTGGCGAAGCTTAATGTGGTACTATTACTGTTATGTCTGAAGAACTGTTTGGACAATTTGGTTTGTATCAAGATGGTTTGTTTGCTCATGGGTCTAATTTATTTAAGCTATCGTGTGTTAATTCTACGCGGGGTCATCTCGTCGTCTTCGTCATGCAGGTAAATACTCAAACGGACTCAGAAAAAAACAAGCAGGTCGCGCCCCAGTAATTCTAACACCGTAAAATGCAAGTATGGTTTCAGCTGATAACAATGTCATCAGTGGAAGTTTTAGTAAAGGGTGTGATATCGACCTTATGAGTATCTAATACACTATCATGTTAATTTACTACAGTTATTTGGAAGTTACCGATCCTAAAAGTGACTGCAGAGATTAATGCTTTTTTCGATCATACTATTTAAATATCTAGATGGATTTTCCTTCTAGGATGCCTTGGATGCTTTTAAGTACGGGAGCTGGTTAATTTGCAGTTATTAATTTATGCCGTAAGCCGATACCCTTCAACAACTTTGATACATCTTTAATATTTTTTCAACATCGACATATACTATAAAACACATGTGATGAAAAAAATTATCATTCCATCTGTTTTTCAGTTGGGCTCGTTGTATCATGTGCAGTGATGCTGTTAGCCTGCATATCACTAGTGGATGCCGGAGACTCGATAAACTGCACGTGGTTTACCGAGCCTCGAGGAGTTCTCACAACGCCAAACTTTCCCGGGCCATATGAATTGCCCTTAAAACTGTGCTACGTCATCAAGCGCAGACCAGATACTTCTGCAGGGCAGCAAAAGACCGTCATTTATTTCACTCAATTCTACCTTTTGTCAGGCGTAACCATTGAGACATATGACAAGTTTGCTGGGTATGAGTAAAAATGTTGATAATGCTTAATTGTTTGCGAGTATCAACCCTAAGAATTAGAAGCTTAGATAATACTAATAAGTAATAAAATATTTTCCTTCGTAATTTGGTACTGACGTCTCATCATCTGAGGTAAATGCATTATTCTACATACTACTGTGTAATTGTGCAACGTGTAATTGTGACAGCGCGAATTTTTTTTTATCGTTGAATATATAGGACATAACAAAAAGCAATAACAACAATGTGCAAGCCACGTTCATGATTTCCCTTTGAGATAGTTTAGCTTATTTCATGGCTCAAAAAGAAGAAGTTAAAATACTGTTTTCGTCAACTGTTGGACTACAGTTTCCTGATAAATTCTACATCCTGTTTCCGCTATCGAATGAAAATAATTTTAATTGGACAAAGTGAATAACTGTATTGAATACTGTCAATATTTAATCTCAGTCTTGAGTCACCGGTAAACTCTGGTCGAGCGGTGGCGTACCAACCTGTGGCAACCGATCGGCCAACGGAATTGGAAATCCAGTCTCAATTTGTTGTGATTTCGGTCGATATCGATCGGATACCGGGTGTCAATCTGCGCGTTTTATATGAACTTATGGACGTGCACGGTTTCAATATCACTTATGAGGTCATTCCGGATTCACAGCCTACCCGGCTAAATTACAGTCAACCAGGAGATAAGGAACTTGAACACGATGTGTGTATTCTTGATCACTGCAGGTGAGTGAGCATTATTTATTTAGTAAGCATGTACAACGAGCACGCAGAAAGACACAGTGTTTATATTCTTGTGTTTGTAGATTAGCACCCTGTGTTTGTGGATTAGCCTAACTCAGAATACAGCTGTATCGTTAGTAGCTTTGCCACCGATTAAATCCTTCTAGTCTATATTTTGAGACTAGGTCCTTTTACGCACATTATTAAAATGTATGTGTGATGTTAATGATTTACAAGGTATATCTTAGCTTTTCCGGCGATCCTACGTTTAATTTGAAATCATAAACTGAGCCTTGACTATACCGAAGTAAACAGGCAGACTTAGACCAGCAAAAAAAAAGAGACAATTATTATCGGAATTTAATGTGCGTCCGTATATGCAGAAAGCAGTTCTAAGTCAAATACGTGATCGGGAAAAACGGCAAGGAATTCGTGAATGCTTAGATAAGCTCTCGCTAGTTCGTAGAACATTATTTTACTTGTTCGGTCGATCTCTTTTGTAGATTTAACGGCTGGTGTCTGGCAAATGCGAACTTCACCTCATATGAGTGCCGCTGCTTTAATGGCTTCCGGGGACCCAACTGTCAATATTCCAAGCGGTGTAGTCCTGAGAAAAACCGTTGTAATGGTGGTGGGTGCGAGCATCATATTGGAGGCTCCACGTCGGTCTGCCTCTGTCCTAAAAACTTCACTGGTAAGTTATTACAACGTAACTTTATGTGGCCTTTATGAGGGTAAAGCCAACACTGGAATGGTTTGAACAGTTAAATGATAAAGAAATCACAGTGCGGATGTTGCGACTTTGCCATTCGAATATGCTTGTCGAAAAATATTCGACTAATCAAGGTAAAAGGTCCTCACCAATAATAATTTGTTCTTAAAGCTTGGATTCCTTCCCTTAATTTCCTTTCTTTTTTTCCTTTTTTTCCTTTCCTATTTTTTTCCTTTTCCTTTCCTAATTTTTTCCTTTTTTTCTTTTTTTTCCTGAATTCCTTCCTTTAAAGTTCTTTAAAACTGCGACTTTAAGCATCAGCCTTTAATCACATTAGGGAAAATAGTGAAAAAAACAAGCAAAGTAGCAGCACCGCTTCGTTCAACACATCCATATGACAAAACGCCATGTGAAATTGTTTCGAAATGTACTTCAGGAAAAGTGTGCGATATCCGACTAGAGGAAGATCCCTGTGAAGCGAAAAACTGTCCTATCGATCAAAGGAGCGCGTGTGCATTTAATAAGCAAAATAATACTCGCTGTGAATGTATGGCTGGTAATAAATTAAAAGGCTGCAGTTGCGAATCCGGTTATCGATTTAGCGATAATGGTACTAACGGTAACTGTGAACTAGTGGATTTCGTCTGGCTTCAATGGCATATCAAAGGAACTATGAATGTCGACATGGCTAGAGGTAAGCATTATTTTAACCTTGTACAGTAAAAAAAAATTTATTTCATCCATGATTACTTAGTATTTATTGTACATTTTTCATATTTCATAAACAGACTTTTCGCTTCTTTGATAATTTTATATAAATTTAAAAATTATGTTATGGCTAACCACGAGTTGTTACCTTTGATGTACATATCTAATGAGGCAGTGTAGAATAAGATACTACCAGTCATACTTTTAGATGTCTGTGCCTCCCTTAATCCCTTGGTACTCCTCGACACCATTTTAGATGAGCTTTTGAGAATGCCGCACGTGCTAAATGTAACTGTCCTGAAGACTTCGGACGAAAAGGACATCACCACGCGGTTTCAGTTGCAAGTGGTCAGGAAACAAGCAGCTGAAGTAAAGCAGGCATTATCCCGCATCGGTCAATCGTACAAGTTAGGCGGTTCGCTTCAGAGTGAGCCATTTCAGGAAGATGATTTAGTTATAACCGCTCTTGTTTCAAACAAACTATTGCCCGTTCGCGAAGGAATTGAACCAGTCGTATTATCCTGCGAGTTCCGAGCTCCTGAAGGCTTCAAAGTGCATTGGTATAAGGTAAGGTTTTGTGTTGTTATGGTATGTAACTTGAAATTAAAGGTTCTATCAGTATTTTTTTACTAAAGTTACTAAATTTTCAACCCCGTAATAGTGCATTAATGGTATACTTCACTGTTAATGCTAAAGCTAAATAAGGTGGGCTAGATTCGAGCCCGGGCGTAGATGCGCTTCTTTTTGTCGCTGGAGCCTTTCGCGTTTGACTGCAACGCGGGTCGTAAAACTCGAAACATTTTCTTCAAATTGTGGTTTACGAGGTAAATTTTACACGCGCAAGGCTTGCACCTGTATTTCAGCTCGATAGCTTAACATAATATTATTTACGTTACTTTAGTACTAATAGCGTGTTTTCTCCCATCAACATAGGCTGACTGCTTTTATTAACAACGAAAATTCTCATTTAATATAGGATAATGCCTTAATAAATCCATCCGTCTGCCCTGGAAATTTGTGGCTTGAGAGCGGTCAGCGCACTCCTTCTGGTGTTTACACGTCTTATCTGGGCCTTGACCGAGTGCAATACATTGACAAAGGTCGCTTTACTTGTGAAGTTCGACATGGAAACGAAGTTCGTAAGCGAAGTCTGCAAATGCTTATCAAGATGGTTCCTGGTGGTCATGTAACGCCCTTGGCGCAAAGCGTCCAGGTTGGCCGAAGCCACGAACTAACCTGCACACTTCGTGTAATGTAAGCGTATGTTTTATTCTAATTCCGGCACAGACTGTGAGAAATAAAGAAAGAGATTTACTTCTAATTTAGTATGATTGAGTCTATGAGTGTAAATCAACACTGATTTGAGGACAAGGAAGACAAGGCTAGGATACACATAACATAATTTTTATTTAATAAGAAAGGTCACATCTTTCCAGTGTTTTAATGATGTCTCTTGGCCTTGAGTTCGAGTGATATGCTGGTAGCGTATTTGTCATATAAAGTTATCGTTGCGAAGAATGGAAAGATACCGAAATATTTATAATTAATTAAAAAATACAGTCGCTTTACAGGCGCAATTGTATTAATATTTCAATATAGTAAACCGGTAGATTTTGAATGTATATAGGTTAAATATGTTTTCTTTATAACGAGTAATCTTTTGTGCAATAAATTGTAGTGAAAAAGTGCAGTATCGTTGGTTTAAGAACACCATTCGTGATGAATCCGTACTTCGTGGACGTTCAGGCAGCGTCGGTGAATCTCATCTGCGTAAGAAATGGGTCCAAATACCCCCTAAAGGTCACCTTTCCGATCCCGAATACATCGAACTCCTCTATCCAGCCTATTCTAGACTTGTGATTCCGGCGGTCTCGTCATATGCGGAATATCAATGCCAGATTGAGGATTCTTCGGGCACTACCACTGCGGTTTACGCGCATGTCTTCCCATACGACAGTAAGTGTTATCTATTATCCAATCGCATCTGTTTCAGCGTGTGCCCTAAACAGAATTTCCGTAGAATCTATTTAAATTATAGCGTAGCGTTTTAGCGGGTGTTTATAAAAGTAAGTCATCCACTGCAGGCAATTGTCATTTGGAATCGGTTCCCGTTTCTAACTTGATTACTTCTAGCATTAAATTAGGGCTACCTTTGTGCACGTTCTTGTACTATTAACTTGTTGTTTGTAGAGTACTATGTCAATGACATATTAGATTATCCAGTCATGAACTAGAGCCTTTGTCGAACCTGATTTTTAGAACGACACTGCTCTGAATACGTCGTTTATAAGTAATTTAATTAGTATATAGGTATGTGAACTACAAATAGTAGTTCATAGAAAAGTGGTTAGTTCCACTAGGTGACTATTTTAATACAATTCAAGTTCTGTATCCTCTTATATGTCTTTTGTTATGTAGATTCATCCCAGTACTGCCCTATGGAGGAATATATGGGGATTTTGTGGAACAGAACTGTGTTGGGTGGACACGATGTGCAAGCATGCCACTTGCCTTGGGGCCCGGCAAAAGGTGATGCTCGTAGACGATGTTTTATGCAGGAAGGCTTCGACACACCTCGATGGGAAATGCCGGACTTTTCTGAGTGCGCTTATGATGAAATCTACAATATACGAAAGCAGGTAAACTTACGACTCTTGCTTTGTTTAAGTAATGCTTGTAACTGTTTTAGTGTAATAATAAGCGATTTCTTTCTGAAGCAAACTCTAACCCCTTTAATGTTTCCTTTACTAATAGGTTCTAGCGTTGGCCCGAGGCTATCAATTAACAACAGCCGTGGGTGCCTTGCGTTCGCTTCAACGCTATATCGAAGGACGGCGTGGTGCTCTTCTCCCGGGAGAGGGCAACCACATCATGGAGACTCTTCATGAAATTCTCGATTATGAAGAGGGCCTTCGACCGGGACACCCAGAACGGTTTGACAGGAAAGAAGCATTACAGTTATTCCTAGATTGTATTGCGATGACTTTCAGCGTTGGTAAGCGTTAATACAACCTCAATGTTTGCGCAAGATTTAAAAAAGCTGCCTATTTATTATAAAGCATTACGAGCTATACGACGAAGGAACGATTTGCCCTACCTATATTATGACATCTCTTATTTCCATCTTTTAGCTAATTCCGTCTTGGATGAACGTTTTTACGCGAAGCTGAACGAAATCATTCCGCAGTTTGTTATAAGCTCTCTCGATGATCAGCCGGCCGATGCCGAGTTTAAATACAGTCATAAGTTATTTGGTAAGTAGTAAATGCACAGATCTCGTAGATTTATGTTAACCTAATGATGTTTCTCGTAAGAAATATATGTAAGGAAAAAATATGTAATTGAGACTATAATTTCGTATCGTTTTATAGATATCTACGCCCATGTCTTTAAAGTCATCGTACCTTCAGAAGGTAACGTAGCTGTATATGAAGCAAGCCTGGATGAAATGGGTGTCGCTGGATATCTCGTGCGATCGAAGGAAGAGTCTGGTAAGCTCTTATTATTTCAGACAATGAAAATTAGATATTAGAATAGATATAAACTAAGATTGAGTAGGGATATAAACTACTGAAGGATTGTCCCGTAAATAATATTTGTTCTAACACTGCTACGACACAGCTTCTTGTTACGTTTTATGCAGAACTGACTTCCGGTGTTACACATACTTACAAAAATAATAGTGGATTCTTCAATGTGTTCTGTGCCGATGAAAAACAAGACAAACTACTTAGGTCTAGAAAAATAGTAGTAGTTCTTGATGAATTTGCGGACGGTTTTTTTTTTCATTAATGACATTACCGATAGATATTGCCGCTGTTTCAGACGGTGACAAAACAATACTGAGCCTTTGGGTTCCGAAGTCACTTACCCAAGACTACCTGTCCCGCCTCGATTGGCTACAGAATCAAGGTAATCGTAGTTTACGGTCCAAAATGGTGAACTTTAGAGCTGCTACGAAGTTTAAAAACGGTTCAGTCCATTTTTGTGATCGGGACGAGCTTCACGTCAACTTCCGAATAATGCCGGTTAGTAACTACTTTTAAGCCTGTCTCTAAAGTTTTCTTTCAATATTTCTTTTCAAAAGTGTAATGCGTATTGTGTGAATCTCGCCGTGAGCGTATTAAGAAGAAGATTTCCACTAATTCTGGCAGTGTGTCTGGTTTGTATTTGTTACTGGAAATTTATAGAATATAGTGAAATTGACTCAAATTACTAGTATTATAATATTCACCTATTTATTAGAATAGTACATGTGGTTTTGTGTTTATGACAGACAATGAACTCAACGTTAACGTGTGCCTTGATTTTGGACGGAAGTGAGGTGTCATTTGCTCGTGCCGAACTGAATCGGGTCGGTCCAAATGAGTTCTCATGCGCCCTCGGGATACCCCGCCATCGCCAAGCAACCATGGTGGCACTTTACGAAGGTCCCGTTCCCGTCACAGTCCGATTACCAAGTAAAAATCGGCGATTACTGCAACTCGTGTGTAGTTCAGGAGGTCTCTTCTTATCCTTTTTGTGCGCGCTCTCCGTTACGTGCACGACGAGGTCAGTGGACGACATAGATCCTTTTATAATTGCTATCGGTCCTATTCCGAGGAATGGGAGGCCACGATGGGCCGGTAAATCCAAATCTATTTCCTAACTTTAGCTGAAACTGGTTTTTCTTCGAAATAAAATTCGGTACAACTAACGATATCTTCTCATCCCTGTTTTATACAGTTGCTGGAATCTTATTAAATGTGTTAAGTGGAACGTGTGTATGGCGCTGCTTGCCATGTTCAGCGCACTCCTTGTCGAGTCATTACCGCTTGTTGATCAGGTAAATGCTGTTATAAGCTAGTACGCGTTGGATATCATAACTACATTATCTTCGTGCCCTCCTCTTTGTCGATCAAACGACGTGTAGTAGATTTTTTCATGTCTACTAAGTCTTGACTTTAATAGCCTTGTAATAACTGCGGAAGTACATTAGTCAAGTATTTCATGCGTATTTGTCTTAAAACGTAAAACAAACCTTAATAATTACAGTATTCTTGTTTGTATATGTGTTCATAATACACTTGGTTTTCCAGTGGGCCTACATCAAGCCTAACTTGATGCTTCTGCGCCAGTACCTGCTGCTCGTAATACTCGGCCTACAGGTCGTGGTGCTTCTGTCTGTGTACGCAGAACTGTTCGACAAGAAATTTCTTCGAGGAGGCGGCGACCTAAAGGGAGATATTAGCCGCGCTGTGGCTTCACCCTGGCTTAGTGCTGCCATTCTCCTCGGATTTGCCTATGGCATCCAGAAGATCTGGGACACCGACAGTGACTCGTAAGTTATACCCAATAAGTCAATCAAACTAACTTCCGACAAAACAATTTTAGTTAGCGACATCGTTTCACTAGATTGTATACGCTGTAGTAAACTGTGGTGTAGGCTGAAGCCTCTCTAATAGATGGAATTCAAATTTTTGCTTAAAGTGTCGTACTATACGGAATTATACACGGTCATTTCTGTTCAGTGTGTATTTTATTCTTCAAGAGTGGTTGGCGCTGGAATATCGTACATTGAAATAAAAAGTCCATAACTTAACATATTTAATCGGAAAAAAAACTGAACTCGAACGGAATTTATAAAATTCAACAACGAGATTAGATATACGGCCCATTGGACAATAACCATTTCTTAAACTTTAACATTTTCTTTTAAAAAAAAAAACAAGTATTGAAATGGTTCCATTAAAAACTAGATGATACTCAACAATTTATTTGATTGATTTAGGTACAGATTCACAAACATTGAGCAAGCTTTCTATTAAACTGCTAAAAAGTGAACGTCTGCTCGTTTGCTAAAGATATTTGCAATTGATCTATATTTCTTCAGGTATTGGGGCACGCTGGAAGCTCAAGTGAGCGTCCCGTCAGCAGCGTTTACACTGTTGACAACAGTGACTGTGTTGGTCTATGGACTTCTACATTTCGAAATTAGTATTGCCTCTGAGGAACAGGACAAAGGCAGCTTAATGTCAACTTTGTCAACACTTCAGCGTGGTCTGTTGCGAAGAACAGTACTTGTTGCTGTAGCGGTTTTCATTCATGGTATAACAACAAGTGGCTATGTGCAGGAACCAACCGGAAACCTTCAAGCGACAACAGCCGTTCTGCTCGTAAGTGCCCGAATGCATATATATGTTCTTGGCAAGATATGGGCTTCCATGTTTTTGACAAGCATAGACTGTCTCGTTGTATATTTTAGGCTTTATGCAGTCGCAGTCACCCACGAGAATAATCGTACACAGCTTCGTTTATACTGATCGATATACCTGGTTGTCGACCGAAACGATTAAAGTCCTATTGACTTATTAGTGATCGATACGTATTTGCGACATTTAATAATAATTTTCTAAGAGATACATCAATGAATCACATAAAAGTATCTAAGACTATATAGAATAATTGTAATTGGTGTCGAACGTAAATTAGGTTAATTTATTCGATTTACGGAATTCAGGCTTATTCGGTAACATCTTAAAAAGTCACCAACAAAGTGACACGAGTAACCGGGACATCACAAATCTATTTATGGACTTTCGTACTGAATATTTTTTTATCTGCATGCGACTAATTTAACCTATAGTAATAGACATCCACCCGTTCTTTATTTTTGCAGGCACTTGTTATATTTCTTGTTTACACCGCCTACTGTGAAACAGACGTGTTCTACCACGCCGTTTGGGCGCACTACAAAAAGAAACAGGAGGTTAAATCGATGGCTAGTCATTGAGCAAGCCCTGCCTAAAAACCAGCTGCTAAGAGTTGTCTATTGTACAGTTATCACGCTTGTGAACCGCTTCCGAGAATAGTTGTTTAATGGGAGTTTTCATTTGTATGAATAACGTCTTTCTTCTGCTTTATAAGCACTTGTACCCTATAAAAGGGATGAAGCATTCTGCTTTAGCATTCATCACCGTCGCTGCTGCCGGCGACAATGGGCTACCGAACGAAAAAGTGAACAAGATCTATATTTAGATTAGCGTCAACTAACTAGATAACGAGAATCAAGCCATTAGATTGCAAGCTATTCAGTGGTACGAGCAGCTGCTGGCAGATAAGCTAACCTAGGCCAGTTAAAGCCCGTCACCATTTACAAAAACTTCCAGAGCCACACGTAACGCCGCCATCCAACTAGGTGTTGCTACAATTTACAAAAGCGAACGTGTGTCGAGAACTCAAATGTAAAACCGATTAATTGTAATCTACGAAGAAAGACAATGTCTTTGACTATGTAAATAAACTTTATCCAAACTAAAGTGTAACATGTGTTCTATTTCTAGTTGCTTACTGTCCCTATTATTTTAAATATAAATTAGTCATTATTGACTGAGGATGTGTATGTCTCTGTGTATATATGTACAAGTGAATGAATGCTAGTTATTAACACAGTCACTCCATACTAACTTCCTGGATATCAACTTTCGCAATTGCGCCATCCTCATCTTTGTACGGTGGCATCACGTCAGTGTCTTCGAGATTCTTTTCGCTAAGCATCATTTCAAGAATGTTCTGCAACATCGTCGTGGAAAACGTATCATCACGGTTCTGTGAAAGCGCCTGATGAAAATGATCGACCGCTCTATCCCAGTCCGCTTGAAGTGAATAAGCAAAACCAAGATTTGCCAGTGTCGACGGGCAAAATGGATTAAGAACTAACGCTTGTTGGTAAAAGCCTATGGCTTGATCGAGCCGCCGCAACTTACGATAGACGTGGCCGAGATTGTTAAGCAATGGTTCCCATTTGTCAGGCAACGCTGAATGATGCGCCTTTTGTATAATAGTTAAGGCTTCTTCGAACAGGGTCCGAGCTTTTTCGTGTTCGCCGCTCTCGTACGCAGCAACGCCGAGTTCGTGGATTACGAATGGGTCCCGCGGAGCGATACACCGGGCTTGTTCGAAAAATCGCACGGCCAATTTGTTGCTTGCTTGGTGTTGATATTCCAGACCAACGTAGAGTGTTGGTAAATGGTTTCCAGGCATAAGGTGGTTCGCCTTAAAGTACGCCGCCATAGCCTGGTCGTGTTCGTTTTCGACAGCGTACGCATGTCCGTATAGCAGCCACGCTGGGCCAAAAGCTGCTTTCAAGGTAGTTGCTTTTTCGAGATACTTCCTAGCGTCAGCAGCTTTTCTTATAAGATAATAATAACATCCAACGGCATACCACGAGAGTACGTTTTCAGGATAGGTATCGATCAGTCTATGAGCAAGTATGTACAATTGGCATGCCTTATTCAATTCCATCAAACAAGCAATTTGAATTTCAAGAGCTTCCGGACAGAATGGGTCGCGTTCAAGAATTTCGTTTACAAGTTCGTGGCAACGACGGTAGTCGCAATTATAAAAGAGTTTTTCAGCTCGATTTGTTAACAAGTCGACGTTGTTTTCCAGCCCTCTTAAGGCTAACGGCCGAGGCTCATCAGGTTCATCATACTTCTTTAATAGCGACGAGTATAAGGTCTGTGTAAATTCGTTTCGGCTAACGAGTGCTAATACCTCGTTTTCTTCTTCTTTGTTCAGCATATGGTGATTGACAAGTAAGTGCAGAGCTTCCTGGTTACAATTATCTAATGTAAGAGCTGTTTTGTAGCAAGCAGCGGCATTCTGAGAGTCATCCAGCGTCTCAAAAAGGCGCCCCTTAACAACTTCAAGGGCTGCAAGAGTTTCGGTATCGTCGCTTTTTATCGGCGCCAGATCAACGAGCTCCATCGCGAGGTCGAATTCCCGACTCTCGAGATAAGCAAGGGCAGCTATGAATCGGCACTGGAGGTGCGAGAAGTGGTAGCCACGTCTTTTTACTACCTCAGCTGCACGATGGAACTGTCGCCCATGAAAAAGGCAGGACGCCAAAAGATATACATCTGATGGTTTATCCTTACTTAGCGTTACCTGAAAAACAAGAGCAATAAAAAATAATTGTAATTAACGTTGATGATACAACGAAAATAAACGTTGTTCATTATATGCTAAATATAATAATATTTTATAATTATATTACTAGAAACTCTTGTAATGAGATTAAACAATGATAGTAATGATTTTTAATGAACACAAAATTACTCTTGGTACTGCAATAGCGAATATATTAATTAGGTTAGGCGCACTTAGTAACTCGAGGAATTAGTTATTACTATTGTTATAATAGTTCATGTAAATCATTCATGTAATTATTGGCCTATTCATCATAGTTTATTTTAGATTTCCCAGTTGCAGTTTTAGCGATATTTATGATTTTAGCACAATCGCAGCGCGAGTTAGCGCCATGAGCTCAACAACTCTTCCTTGACTTCTAGTAAACCTGATAATGTCTTTGCCGCAAGCGCGAAATTACTACGACCAGAAGGATATCCAGATATGGCCCTGTATCAGGAGCCCAGATATTCACCATTTGTATAGGCATTGGAAACTTTAGCGTTCCTTCTAATGCAAATCAACTATATCCGAAATCTTAGATGTTAGGCGCCAACATATGCCCACCATTGTTTTTTCGTTTCCAGCCCCCGTTAGTAAGCTTATCTAGGCGTTCCCAGTCCTTCTGCAGACCGCCGAACTTCAGAATAACCCTAGAATAATTGGCCTATCCGAAATTTCGATTTATAACAACCCCAATGACCTTGCATTACGCACCCGGAAGGTTAGGGCCCCTAATACGTCACCAAATGGATCTTTCCGAGTACAGGTGCTAAATTCGAGCTAGAGGTCGAGTGTTGCACGGAAATGCTTATCCACGCTCAACCACGTTCTGGCGCACTGAGATGAAATGGTCTTCATCCAAGTAACGCCGACGTCAGAAAAACAATTCAACAGAAAGCTTTTGCGAGCGCCCTCACAGATGATCTTGTCTCGCTCCGTCCGTTTGATGAATCGATGTTCTAGCGAACAAGTCAACTACCAAACATTGTGGAGCCTAAATAATAGATTCTTATTAGAATAATAACAATAATAAATATTTATTCTTATGCCCAAAAAAAACCGGGATTTAAGTCATATCAGCTCTGTATGTACACATATATTTAGGCGCACCAGAACGGCCGGCACAGTAGTCAGGTTAAAAACGCAAGTTATCAATCAGATACGCCTTTAAATCCTTAAAATCATTCGGGCTTCTATTTAAAAGGCGAATAGGAAAATTTTCGATATTATTGATGTTACTAAGGTAGCTGTCGAAAAGCGTTTAATATTTCAACTCGCTTTTCGTTCTCGAATAATTTTGGGTATCATCTACGATGTATAAGGATAAGGAATATATTAGAGAAATGAGATTTTAAAAAAATGGCTGCTTTAATATACTTTTTAAGGTTACTGTGAACAGTACTATTAAATCGATCGACAGTGCCCCACTATATTTCGTATTTTGAAATGAACGAGTTGATAAAGTACTACAAATTTAGTCACTGAGTACAATACACACATTGGCGTGCTGAAGAGACGTTCTAAATGTCCTGACCTTGTAAATTATATTCTTAATTGACTTAGATTGTTCCGCATATACTTACCAATTTGTCCGCCCAAAATAAGGCGCTGTGAAACTGTAATTTGTCCATAAGTGATTTTACTTTTTTCCGAAGATCAGCTACTGACATTGACTCTGAAGCTGTCCATTCTCCCCCGGAGTCCCGTAATTTCCCTGTAGATCGTGAGCTCGACATAATTATGGTGAATCTTATGCAGTCGACAGTTATGAACGGACTTCAGATAGTAGGAACTTTCGAAACTGGCACAGAAACACAGTTCCACTCATGCACAACATTAATCAGAATGTAGGACACTGCCGTTGCCGTTACTACCAGGATCGCCTAAATGATTTTTGTTAGGAACAAAAACCGTTAAACATAATTTATACAACTCCTAACTAGCAAAGCGCCGAAACGTTCGAACTCAGTCTTACTGAGGTTGAAATCTACCAGCATTTCGCTGTAGAAAGTAACCGCAAGAGAGGGAAAGTTTGTTGTCTACAATATCTTTAATAGCAAGCGAACTTAAGCTTGTTCTCGTAGATGAACGATGTTTCTAATGCTCTGATAGGCTAAACGTATATTAGGTGCCACACCGCATACAACGAATTACTGACGACTCTCATCATTTTAAAAATCATGCGTAGTATTGGGCAAGGTGTTATGGTACTTTCCCTGCGAGTTGAATGAGTATAGAGTACATTTTACTTTTGTTTTGATTTTCAATTTCAACAGTATTTTTATGTAATTTCAAACATTTTATTTAATATATCTCGATACTATACATTCGGTTCACAGATCATTTCACGGTTCCGTTGGGACCGTGTGCCAGAGTGAGTACAGATCATGGTATTTTGAGCCTACACATACATGCCGATCCCAAACAATGAAATCTTGCGACTTTTATTTGTGCAAGCAGCGGAGTTAGATAAGGATCTATTTTGTCATGTTGACGTGCTCTGATGGCAGACAAATCGTAGACCGTTCAGGTCGAATTAAAATGATTTCATTAATTCGGCGATGCGATTCACAGAGTAAACCTGAACTTAACGGGCTTTCGAATTTTGCAGAGGAAAAGATCTGACCGGGTAGCCTATAACAAATAACGTATCATAGAAATTCTTTTATGAAAGGCAGAAGGTACTGTAAAAGTATTATGCCCGATACTGCCGTTAACCATTACTCCAGACGGCTGGCTTCTAGCACGAAACGAGGTGCGTTCGCGTTCTTGTTCGAACGTGAACCATTACGTATTTTTGAATTCTGTATACAAACACGTCACCACTGTACCACGTAAACTACTTCTTTAATTATACCTTTGCTTTACTTATACAAATCGCTTGTCTCATGTACCAAAAACCAAGCAAAAATTTTATCAGGTATAGTTTACACAGTTTTAATGAATTTAAACTTGTTCAAATCTAAACTTTATTGAGGACTTTCCGCCTTGCTTTACGGAAATTGTTTCGCGGGAATAACTGATCTCCGTTTAAACTGCGAAAATGACGCACAATTTTCCATCATGGCGGTTTTATTTTAGAAAAAACAAAAGTCTGCTAGTATCAAGAATAGCGGATAAATGGATACTTGCTATAATCAAGAATCCAACAAAATTTGTCCGGATTTAGATACCCCACCATAGATATATCTGTATACTGATATAGTGTTCTTAGTTGTTTCTACGGGTGTTTCTAAACAAAGTGATTTGCATATGCTAGAAGTGTCATTCCCAACGGTCGTGATTATTTAACATAACGTTCATTCACTGCGATGCTATTTTTAATTCAAGATATAAACCATCTAATCTGCCGGGATCTTTTTTAACAGTTCCCATGTATCAAGCAATATTGGTAGACGTAAGTCGTCAAATACAATGCGTACAAAAAATTTCAGCAGAATTGAATTTAAGGCTGATTTAAATGTGTGGGATAAAAGTTCCAAAAATGCAGAGCAAAAAGTACTGAGTATTCTTTGATTTGCCTTCTAGAGTTCCTCCACGCATTTTTCAAAAGCCGCATGCAAGCTGGCAATAATTGGTAATAACTGAATTACGGTCAGAAAACGAGTTTTTCAATCATAGTGAAGGTTCATCCCATAGAACATATTAAATATAAAGTGGTAATATATAGTGGATATTTGTTCAGATTCCATAAAAACGACGCACTGTTTTTCGCCACGATGAGTTTGTCATTTTGTTCTAGCACCGAAAATAGCAGGTGAACGCATGCCGGTCACGGTAAGCGCTCCGCTAAAGTTCGTCCGATTTTTACTCTACACACTAGAGGCATTAGCTGATACATTGGAACAGATCTAGTCTGATCTTTATGATAACAGGATTAGCCTCCATGATAAAGAGGCAATTCACCTACACAAAGTAGACAGAATAATGACGCTCTGAAGATCGGACCCTGTCTCAGCAATGATGCCCGCTTGCGTTAGTGGTTCTCCCTTCCAGAGAATGGTTAATGATTTTTAAAAAATACCGAAAGTTAGAAAGTAAACAACCATTTAAGTATTCACTGTAAAATTGAATTTAATGTTAAGGTCCTTTTATCACATTTTTAGAAAATTTGCACGCGTCTTTGCTTATAGCTGTATGTAGTAAAGGACAATAGGCCATTGAAAATAGGAGATATTACAGAAAATGAATTATTTCTTTACGCAAATTGAGAAAAGCATACACTCGTCATATTCACGTATATACTTATTCTCACTTTAGAGGGTCTAAATAATATGGACTATGTTAATAAGTGAACCATTATATTAATAAATATGGTAGTCTTTTAATGTCGATCATAATAGGGAAGGCTATCTAGTTATTGCGAGAAGAAAACTTGGGCGCTAATAATCCTCCAAATCTTCAGGTCAAAATAATTATATGCAGCTCGTACTTTGCCGCTCCATCTCACTATAGCCATACAGATACTTGTGTTTAATAATTATGTATGTCTTCTTTACATCATGAGATAAACAATGAACAAATCTGTACAGGGTGCAACAGTAACTACCGATAATTGTTAGGGGCGGAAAAAAAATTGTAGGTGGTGGCTTAATTACATTTCACGGAACATAGGTTTCCAATACAATCCGCAATGCTTAGTCGAGATAGCGCATTAAGACGAAATGTTACTAGGGGCAATGATTAGCCGCTGTTGACGGCCAATAGACAAACCAATGAGCGAAGGGCTTACGGGCTAGGGGCGTTTCGTGCGCACGGACACCCTCAAATGACGCCTTCCTCTTCTGGAGCCAAAGTTGACATCAAAAGGGTACAAAACGAGCTGCTTACCTTCCTTGCCAAAAAAGCCGCTAATACAAACAATTCACATGCATTCACCACTCTTTGTGTCCACCGAGAACTCAGACAGCCAGTAAATACAGTTTCCAGCAGATAGTTTTATTCGTATCGAACTGCTTTGTTCTAGTGAACTGTCAAAGTAAATCCTTTATGGTTGGTCCGTACACAAAAATTGAACAGCTTATCTCTTCGATTTACGCCACCGGATCTCTCTAAAGTGCTGCCATGGCGCTGGAACAAGGTATGTTCCATCCACTTCTTAGATAACACTTCTTGTTAAATTTCAAAGTAAGTGTTTTTTTTTTTAATATTTATAACTCTTATTGAGCGCTTTAATAATGAGTGCGTACTATATATTCTCTGGAGTATAATTAGTTCGAAGAAATATATTATACGTTACCTCTCCAAACATATTGTAAACACTGGCTAAATATTGTTTGTAAGATGATAGTTACTACATATGGTAAGCTAGATTGTAATCTAAAACATAGAATCTATTTCGTTAGAAAGGGTTTCATTAATTATCGAATTCTACACTACAACACGATTTTTGTGATAACGTAGTAAAGGGAAAAGACTAAGCTCAACGGTTAAGGTGTTAGAAATCTATTTGACAACCAGTGGAATCGTAGGAAATCCGAAAAAATACAAGAGATGTTTTTTACAGACTTTCCACGTCAGGAATCGGAGCCTGCGAAATCCAGGTTTTCAATTTGTTCCTGATCACCACACTTATTAGCAGCTAGAATTTAGAAAGACAGCTGCTACGTTTCGCGTGTAAAAACCCAGTTAGATATCTCCTACGGTATCAAAGCGACGCTTGATAGACGTGAGATGATTGACCGATCAATCATTAGTCGAAAATCATCTCAGATGGCTCTTGTCTAAATCAACTCTTGTCTTAATGGAACATTTACTAAGCATGTTTTAAAAGATGGTTCGGGCTTGACAAACCAATGAAAGGCTTCCAAACGACTAGCTGGTCTACTAAGAGAAATTGAGGTTTTAGAAATATGGATAGTGTAATTGTGATAGGACCAGGCCAGATTAATACCAACTTACGCGTATTAGTTCCAATTAATTGAATGCTGACTAAAATGATACAACACAAGGGGGCAAGGGTCAGTCGCTATCCTCTAAGTATTATATCCTCACCTTGGAAAATTCGTCTATTATATATTAATTCCAAATAAGATTAGTTGTGCAAATTGCGCACAAGGAAACAGCGCCGCAACTATCAGATAGAAAAGTGCTGAAAATGCGACTCGCGTAATGGCCCTTTTGGTGTTTGTAATGTACTTAACGTTTGTAATGTAACGTAATGTACTCAAAACGCTAAAAGACACACTTTTTTTAGTGATTGTAGTTCTGTGTACACGGAACGTTGATAACTAGATAGCTGCTTCTAGAAGGTTAGCAATACATGATAAACCTCTGGAAGATTAAGTGCACATGACAGACTAAATACCTCAATTTTAACGTACAATTTACATTTTTATACGTATTTGAAGCTAAATGCTTTTTCTATTAAAAGCTGCACTAACTTTGGCCGTTCTCATATCGGCAATTCCTTCGGTAAGTTATTATAAACTTTATTCTTATTGAAAAACAGATAATTCTTTGTTAGTTACCAAACTTTTTTGTTTTTTTAGTTTTTATAAAATGACCTCTAAAGAAAGGCTGTTAGGCCTGTGCCTTTGCTTAACCTCGACATGAAAGAAAGTCTAGCTTTAGCTAATAATAAATTAGGTTCGTCATGAAGAGAGTTCTTAACGATTAAAACGTTGTGACCACGGGATTCAAGGTTTTCACTTCAGAATATTGTTTTTGGTAAGATAGGAAGAATACCGAATAGCGTAAATGTGATTCAGGGAGCAGAGAAAATTCGATCCGGTACCTGAAAGGTAACAGAAAAGCATGGTTTCTCAAGGTAAACATTGTGATTTTGATTAGCTAATTTTGCTAGACCGGAAGCTATACTTCTGCTAAGATCATTTTGTTAAAAGTACCTCTAGCTTATTGAACAAATCGCTCATTCGAATTGTCGACCTTCCAGTGGCGGGGTAGCATGACCTAGTAAGCTACTAACGCTAAATGGTGACGTTGATCTTTGCTGTAACGGTATTGTTGTAACGTACAGCGAAGTCTTTTCAAATATTTGAAGACCCCTCGAAATGCACCCCGCACTAGAAGTTGCTCGCAAGGGTTGTCAGCTACTGTGTCTATCAAGCGTGATCTTTGTGCTCTCTAGAAGTGGTAATTTCTTCATGGGATCAGGAGACATCTCGAGAGTTGACTTACGGATGTATAAGCAAAGAACATACGCGCTATCATGACAGAAAGGTTAAATCAGGGAGAAACTTCTGTAAATCTGAATGATTACAGAAAGCGACAATTGCGTAACTTGCATGTCGTGGAAACTGTGAAGTTACAAGAAAAAAGGTAAAATAAATCTACCCTTTCCAATTTTCAGGAGCAACTGCTAATTGTGTAAACACGCGACGAATATGCACTACCCTAAAATCTCTGATTCAGACTACCCCATTAAATGACCTCCGTGATAGAAGTATAGCAGCATGTGCCATTTGCAATAAACCTAAGTTTAACTAATGGATTATTAGACTACACTTGAGATTAAAGAAAAATCTAAATTTTAAAGGCAACATCGCTGAGGATTTGAGCCCAGTTCATTATGAAGAATTAGATAGGACAGTTTACTCTACTCCTCCAAGTCAACACTCCCTCCCCGCCCTTTTGGGTAGTTTTATAAAACCAAGACTTGTGTTGCAGTCGTTAATTATATATACCCATATATGAAACTTTGATGTACAACAGCTCCAGTTGATAATTGTAAGAAATGCCTAAGAATTTTATTCAGTTTGTCTATCGACTACCTTCTTCAGTTTGGTTCATCGAATATTTGTTGTTTTGTTCGATAATTTTGGCTTTTATTAGATTAAGCTCATTAGGTATTTCGTGGAAGGTTTCGCCGACCCCTAAATTCGAGGTCTGGGTAATTCAAGGCTGCACTGTTAGGTAGACAGGTAGATAAATAAAGCTATTTAAGCATATCGTCAATTCCCATGAACCAGTTTTACGTATACAAAATCTGATTACTTCAGGCATTTAGCTAATAGCTGCTTGTTGCTTTAAGACAACTCAGTTTCCACGGAATTACCTTATTATATAATCGAGTAGATTAAATGGTTTCTGGCCAGTCAATCTTGAGAGAGTTGATTTCTTTGACACGTGTTGAAAGTCCGCTTCCTTGATCACTGAGCTAGATGAGGTACTTTTCTTATAAACATCTAACGTAACGTTTGTAAAATACGTCTAACGAAATTCGCGTTGCATATGCCCGGTTATCAATATGTCAAAGTCGGGAGTTTATTTAGAAATGACGCTTGTCTGTATACCCTGGTCCCACCCGGGATGTCAAGTATCGGTAAAAAATATTAAGTGAAATAATATGAATGTGGAAATTTTAGATGCTGAGATGCGTTCGTTACCATAATTGCAACTTATAAACTCGGTAGCCAGTTACTGTGACTATTAAGTCCTATGAAAAATAATAACAATGACGAGCTAGAAATGCCTGCCGCAACCAGAAAAAACCCTTCAACACCGGACGTACGCCCTAGTGAAAAAATCATTCGACGACCGAACTGTATTATTACATAGATACGTCTTAAACGGGCTAGTTGGGAAGGCTAGTAGGTGAGACACGTACAGAGTTAACTGAGGAGTATGAGAAAAGAATTGAAATTCGTTAGTAGGCTTCTTGAGGGGAGCAAGCTAAACTAGCGGAACCTGAACTTCACACTCCGCCGTTTCACATAAGACAGACATATCCTTTAATGGCACTGGTTGTAAGTAAACTGTATTAATGGAAGGCCTTGTAAGAAAAAAAAAGATTCAAAATTAGGCCGTTCTCGTTTCGTTTAGGGAATCAGTCGCCTGTAACATTGCTCAGTGGCGGTACCGGACATAAAACGTTTAAAGATTTAATAGAGCTAAAAATATGGAACATTTTCAACGTTCAACGAAAGACGAGTAGGCTGTGGCAATCCATTATCCATAAATAGCTAGTCGGTGTAAAAATAATCGTCGAACTACGAACTCAAACCATCAGTAACGAAAAGCCGTCGAATTAATAAAACCGCATGCGGGACCCTAAGGTGAGCAGTTGCTATAACGATCGGCATAGTCAGTTCGTCCGTATGCAATGGACAGACTATTTTAGAAAATTAAAATTGACAAATAGGAAAACGCTATTAAGGTGAACGCGTCTGCCATTAACCTTCGTTCGGGTGAAGGGTACACTCTAATGAGCGAGAGAGTATAATCTACGCTAGAAGAAGTGCATGGCCCTAAGTTGTGTTACAGTGTTACAAGAGACCTATACTTAATGAACAGCTACCGACGGAGAAAGCAGGCATCATGTGGCGGGCAAGCTTGTTGCAAAGGCTGCAGTCAACATGTAGCTAGTTAGCTAAAACAAAATGAGCAGTAGTGCAGCAGGAAATTTGTAGGTCTGTACACATTTTGAGAAACGAAGATTGTCTATTACATTAGACGCTTCAATTAATCACATGTAGATCGGGTGGATTTTGAAAAAAATCTTAGATCCTAATTGAAACATCCTGGATATATAAAATGATGATCCTTAACACTATTGGGACTGGTAAATCAATTTTAGGGGCAGAGAGTGCTTGCAAGATACACTCGAAATCTCGTTAGAGCAAGCAACTGATTACGTCATTCTTGTCCTGTGTTCAACTGAGCATAACTCGAAAAGGGGAGCAGATACTGTCGTTGAAAAGTGGCATGTAACTAGGTTTTACGTCATAGGGTGCATGGCATGCTGTGAAGCTAAGCACACTACGTCCTGTTATTCCCACAGACCTTATCTGAAGTGCTTCTTTTAAAGTAATGTAAATTTGTAAAAACAAATTAGAGAGCAACATACTAAGTAAAGGAGAACAGCTTAATGAATGAAATACTTTTTATTTAAAAGTATCTCACATGAAACATTTAAGTATATTGCTTGTTTCAATGTGACTAAAATTTCCAATTAAGGAAGTCTTTTTTTTTCTAGATATGATAAGTCGTTGTATCAATTAAATCTTTTAAAAAGGACAAACTTTTATTTTTGGATATCCGCAAGAGGGGCCATATTCCGCGGAGCCGGCGCACGGAAGGCCTTACCGAGTTGGACAAAAAATATATAGGAAATAAAAATAGGAAGCTACATATATTTCATAGATTATAGTTTGTCATTTTCGAAAAAACTCAGACTCAAACCTTGCAGTCCTCAGCGGCCTAGTATTCTCTAGTTCAAGTGCTAATGGTGCGCCATAGAAGACACAATTTCAGCAAGGAAACAAGTGAATCTATATGCGCGGCATTAAACCTTAAAAGTTCCGAGGTGCTTTCCTTTAGACCGCAAGCCCGACGGAAAATGCGTACGCAGGGAAGCATGTACTATGAGCATCAATTAAATTAGAGACAATATGAGAGTACTACAGTGTTAAATCGTAAGACGGAGCTTGACTTATGCAAACTGAACAAGGCCCGTTTGTTAACTTTCGAATCATACGAACGAAAAAATCGAGTAGCTTATGTTTTTTTTTTCCTGTAGTGTATTGCTTAAAGAGAGTGTAAATGTACGTTTTACGACACGTACGCGGTGTGGACAAAAAATACGGCAAATGTCTGTAAAGAGCAGATAGCTGCTTAATACTACTAGATTGAATTTATGGATAACACGTATTTAGAAATTTAGAGATAAGATTGAGTCTGTTGGTAAAGTTTTTATGTGAAGCTTCTGCATAAGTCTGAATAAATAAATCTGAAGCACAGGATGGAGTATTTCCCACCTCTGTTAACAGTTGAGTCAGCGACATAATTTATCAAGTATCGTTTGATACTTGTAGAACGCTATTTATTGGTGTGTCACCAAGATGACATCTTGTACAGTAACGCATCGAAAACGTTCGCTTCACTCTGATTAAAGCGAGTCGCTATAAATAAAGTAGAACACGTCAACGCGTGATCGCACCTTTGAGCGCCAACCCGTGAAACCGGCAGGTCGAGCTTCATTGTATATATATATATATTTGAATTCAATTTCGTGATGACGCTGTATTATTTCTTTTACTCGAGCTTTTAACAGGCAAACTGTACTGACTTAGGGAAGATCAAAAGATTTGAGTGGTATACTACCATGAGGTTTTGGACTTCGCCTTATGGACGTTTTATTCGGTGAAAGTTCTGCTATTAGAGGCATCGCGAGCCTTTTTTGATTAAAAAATTCTAAAAAGGGAACTTTAAAAAACTTGAGTCTTGTTGAAGACTCCCTGCGAAAGTGAATGACTAAGAATGATGATCGACGCTAGGACCACTAGCAGAAATTTAGAGATGCTAGCTTCTTTTCGTTGTTATGCTGCAACACTGATCCACTCTTTCATCAAATTATGATTCACGATAAAAAATTGATCTTCTGCGATAGTTGCAGACGGTCATATTCGTGGGTGGATGTACAGAGCTAAACCGGCAGGACGTCACTTTAAAATAAGTGTACAGCCGTAATATTTTATGGGGCTTATTCAGTTGTTCAGGAAAAATTTTATCCAGGACAACTCCATGAGTCCAGGTTCGCCAGGCTCTGCTGAAGTGTGTTGTCAACAACCGTAACGAAGTAGCCAAGATTAGCGAGCAGAACTGAACTGTTCTTGTTGCAGGATAACGCTCGACGCCGCACCATGAGAGAATGCAGGAATTACAGGCGGAGGCTATTTGTCATTTATCATCAAATAATATATTTTTTTTCATAAAATCTTGATAACTTTTTTGAAGGAAAAGTATCCAAATTTCAACATAATGACCTTCAAAAACTGATAGATTTTCTAATTCCAGATTTATACAGCAGCGAAATAAATGAGCCTTCATTCAAATAACAGATAATAATGGTGCATACTTTGATTGAAAATAAAGAGGACTTGCACAGTAAAAAAAAAATATATATATATATATATATATATATATATATGCGTGACTCTACATTTACATACGAGAAATGTGGAGAGGTCCGATAACACATATGATTTGCTTTAAAGGATGCAAGGCAGAGGTCACCTGTAAAGGGTAAATATAATAATATAAGAAAAATGATAGATACGCTCGACAGATATGCGCAGCATCTACAACCAACCCAAAAGGCATCGCGGAACAAATCCCACTGCGGTTTACTCGGTCGATACATTGGCCGAGAACGATGATGCGATACGTTGTGCCACAATTCTAATCCTTAGTCGGACAGTTTGTGTAGCAAAGACAAGATAGGATTGTGGTGACGTGCAGGGTCGCGTGAAATCACTGACAGCAGCGGCAGTAGTAGTTCTCTGCCGGTGCTTCGGGACAGGAAACCTGCGCGAACTGGCGTGCAGCCGCCGTGGCAATCCAACCCGTTTAACTTTTGGTCAGCAGCACTATGACGAAGGACTGCTGTCTCCATGGAACCAACGAGCGGCTTAGGTCTCTTACTAGCTGTAGGCAAAGTGGAAAAGGAACAAGAGCAAGGATTTATCGAGTGGTGTTATTGTGAATTGTCGCCATCAGGACATTGTCACGGCTCCTTTTCTTTCGAAGCCATGGACATTACACATACGCGTCCATACGTAAACACATACACGTAGAGATACATAGAATTCCCTCCTCTCTATAAGAAATGGTTCGACAGCAGGCGAAGTCAAGTCAAGTGATTATCTGTAAGCTACTAGCAAGAGTACTCGATGCTGGCTCCCCGTTGGCCGGAACGTTGAGGAAGAAATACGTTTTCTATGATGGATACTTATCGCAGCGTTCGGTTTACATCACGTTGGCTACCGAAAACCTTTTCCTTTTGAAGTACATATACGATATTTATCTGTCAGTAGCATTATGATCATCATGACTAACGACGAGCGACTGCGCTTAGGCGAGACCCGCACATCGCGTATTAACAGACCTTTATACGCTGGCTTAAATCAAGATCCCACTCAGATTAATCTAAATATTAGACTGATACTTTCTACACTGGAGCGGTACACTCGACTACTAACGTAATTAAGTAATATTAAAAAATATTATAACTTTAATGTAAGTATTATAACTTTATAACTATAAAGAATTGTCAAACTAAAGACTTTTCTATCCGTCAGCAACACTCATTCGCAGCTGTTTATTATTAGTGCGGACTTATTTAAGCAATTTTCTTGTATTAGATCTAGTAGTTATTAGGTGGTCTAGGCTTTCTATAAGTGATAATTCCATTGAGGTTCTGCATGTTAGTTGACCAGGTATCCATACAAAGTTTACACTGATACCTAGTTGCTTATTTATTACCAGTAGGAAGTTATTATACATTTTCATATGTTGTCCTGTTTATCCGATAGTGATTTAGGGCTAAACTACTCAAAAAATAACTATAGGTAAACTAGGTTTTAGAGATCGATTTAGCTTTGAATGAAGTATACGAAGTAGCAATTGGAATCTAACGCGGCCTCTCAACAACTCCATTATCCTCTCGTACTAAAAACGCTGTCCCTATGCAGTCAGCACAAGAAATCTAAAGCTGAAGGCGCAATCGAGGAATAATATGGTTGTTTAAAAGCAGATTTTGAAAATTAGGATTACTCAGGGCAGATCTTATTACAGAATTGTCCTACCGAACTTTCTAAGACCGACAAAATGCTCGAAAGTTGACGAAGGCATTTGTAAGATAATAACTTAATAAATAGACTGTATCGAGAAGTTCGAACATACTAGCAAGATCCAAATGTATAAGTAAGCTTAAAACTATTACTAGTATTCCAATAGTGTGAAAAGCAATGTCCTGCCTTAAAATCATGTAGGTGATCTATAAGAGCTTTGCGACGCAGGCTGATTCTATTGGGTGGATTTTTTGAGAGCTATCATTGAATTCTTCACTGTAAATTTCTTCTCACATGGTCCACGCAGAGAAGTACGTCCCACCGCTTCTGTCAATAACGCCAGCTCGGAACCAGATTCTTCTTTAACAGGTTACCACGTGCTGTGATTTTTGTAAGAGAGAGAGTCACTGACTATTTTTGTGTGGCATGCCAAATTCCATTTCTCTTACTCGTTGTCCACACCTTTACTAACAAACAATTTATATAAATATGCTCCAGCTTTTTAGTTAAAATGGAAAATATCGGTTTCAGAGGTGTCGTATTAGGTACGGAGGCAGTTATCGGCGGCATCAAAAAATATCCTCGTCAAATGAATTTAGCGCTCGACTTTGACTTTGATGCTTCCTAGCTCGTCCAAAAATACGTTATTCCCTGTAACATCTTGGGATGTACAATCATCCTTAAAGTCCGATGTGTGCATAAAAGTGATATAAATTGGGGGTGTTGGCTTGGTATCTAATGAGCATTAAATAAAAACGTACAATTTAAGCAAATATGAAGAAAATAAGCAAAGAATGAATAATAATAATAATAATAATAATAACAACAACTTTAACAATGGAGTTGAATTCATCACGCTTTATTTTTGATCTTCGTATTCCTTTTAGACCTTCCTCACCCAATCGAGGAAGTGAACTTCTTTCGTAATAATGCCTCAGTCTATTGTACAGAGTTAGATAACTACTATCAATGTCGCCTGACCCACGTGTCAGAGGGAACACAGTGAAGTTTCGACGGGGTAGCTGCATAAGGAATAACGTTATTTTTTGTTCCTAGTCATCTAGCATCAATTACATACTTCATTTTTAGTACTTCCGTGAGGAACTGTACATAACGAAATCAATTTACCCACAGCATTGAAATGCAAAGGTTGGTCACAACTTGATCTTAGTTGTGGCTTAGGTGTTGTAGGTCTAAAGCACAACGATTGGCCTAGCTAAGTTCAACTGAGCACTGTTTTGCGTCAACGGAAGTTCTCAAGATCATCTCGCACTAGGCGATTTACTTTCGAATCTATCGTGAACGTAAACGTGTGAGGCCAACCTACAACGGCGAAATAGAGTGGAGAAACATCAATCCACGGCCACTTTTTGAACGTACGTCTTAGCCTCCGGAAACTGAAAAAATCCGCTTTAGGAAACAACTAGCACCGGTCAGTTTTGAATGGACTTCGTCACGTGCCGTATACGCACTGGCAGTAGATACAAGTAATCGATTAGACCCCAAACATGCGTAGATGTCTATGCACTACATACCACCTATATATCACGAAGCGCTAACATATCTAAAGCCGCCTTGGCTGATCATAGTGTATATATAGCAAGTACTATATTTATCTCGCAGCTTTGAAGTGAAACATTTCCACACTTCCTACGACTAACCCTCTGTTCATTCTTTTCGACTCAGTCAAACGTTAATTGAATTAGTGTATTTTTAAATTGAGCTTTGGCTGTAAAACATTTTTAAACGAGTCACAGTGTTGAATATATATATATATATATATTCAACTTATTCCTTATATGTAAGGAAAGCTGTATGGGTGTTAGGAAACTTAGTGCCTACCCAGCAATTTAGTTGCTATGGTTAGTGATATCTTATAAAGCTAGAATGATGATGATGATGGTGAGTTGCCATGTGCCACGAAACCGGAAGGATCGAGCCATCACCGGTACATCACAATCGTTCAGGTAGCCAAATCAGCCGACCAGTATCGCTCGCCCCGCTGCGCCTTTGAGTTCTGATGAGCGTACGGTAACAAATAACAATTTTTCGACCACCAAAAATGATGAAGTGTTTGCTTTATTAGAATAACTTGAAGCAGCGATTCGAGTCGTTTGGGCCGTTTCTCTTTAATCTAATTAGTAATTAGAGTGAGGTGTTGATTATGGCTCTCATAGCACACGGTCCTACTTCCTTATCTGTGGCTTTATTCGAACAGGTGACCTACCGACTGCACTGGTGAGCGACGAGATAGATGACCATCGATTTGTTCGCTGACTGTAGCAACCCGAATGAAGTTTGAAGAGTATGCTTATAATGTCCTATTCGGGCTGTCCCAGTCCGCCGTCGGTCCATAATAGATCGATTTATCCATTTCGATTGCTTCTTGTTCATTCCTCTAGGAGGTGCTTTTTTGCCTAGCCACCGTTGCTACTCGGTGATTCGGCGGGGAAAAAGAATCTTAGCATTTGTCATCATTTGACAAATATCGAAATGGGCCCATTCCAGCTTATTCTTCGATGCTGTTGTTAGCCCAGCTATGAAGATGCACTCATGAACTCAAGCTACTATCGAAGCGCGCACTCGCTGGCACTTGGGGAAATATTCGAACAGTCCGGTTAATAGGCTGGTCTCTACTCTTCATCAAGTAGCGCTCCCGCAGATCGCTGATTAGTGTTCGTTGGGCAAGCGGAGAGATTGACTGATCGGTTCAAAGTGCACTAGATCCGTAGCATGAAATACTTCTATTTAACACCCTCCATGCAAGTGTTGGATCGTTTTGATACACGTTTATTTAGTCAGCTCTTTTCCAACCACTTGAGAAGACAGCCTGCTATACGGGAAAATGTGTACTATCCTATGATAACGTGCGCAGCGGATGTTTTTAAACCGTAGAGCATTGTGAATAAATCGATAAATAAATGGACGCTCAAGTTAAATAACGTTTGTTCTACTTCATAACTGCCAGAGCCTCTTGAAGCTGATAGCAGGAGAGAAACGATCGGTCTGACAACATTTCTAGGACCGAAACGACGAACGGCCAGCAGCGGACTGACAAGGCTCATAGTAGCAAAACCGAAGTACCGAACAGAGTAATTATGCGAAACTATGAAATGGTACACACTAAATATTTCGGTCGTTTGCGACGGCGCATTAGAACTTCGCGAATCTGGTTAGATAATCAGACTTCCGACGCGTACATCGTAAATGTGGTGAAGGAATCAACATACCGACGCGGCGCAGTTCTCTCGCAGTTTATCCTAGTTCATTATTTTATGTCCTGCGTTCAAACTGAACTTGCAGGGATAGATGATTCTCGTAATCCTAATGCATAAATGCCTCAAAAAATCAGTCAGTAAGTTCAAAAGGTATCGTAAACGGAAATATACGGCTCGTCAAGCGAAACCACACTTAACCATAACATATAGCAGATTAATAGAAAACAACTACGTAAACACAGGACATTTCCAGGCAGGAAACATTTTGCTGAAGTTACGATAACTGTATGGGTTCCAAGTTTGTCGGAAATTAGAGCGGATCTTCACATCGAGTGTGTAAATTGATGTATTTCATTGGGGTTCCACTCACAACCCCCTGTTTGATTTTCTGGTGCAAAAACATTGTCAAAACAGGAACTCTAGATGGGCAATTTGTTGCTATTATTGGTAGACTCTGAAACTAGTTAACGCAGGATTTAGTGTAAACGACAAATATAAGCAGTAAGGCCGTTTCTCTACGGAAGTCTACGACAAGCCTCACAGCTGCCAAAATGTCGACTCGGTTGTATTTGACAAACCATATATAGCTTGCCACTGTTCCTGCCACGGGTAGGACCACGTTAGTGATCGTGCAGACGAATCAATCTGGATAAGGATCTTTGAATTGGAACCTTGTTCCAAGGTCAAGTCACCTTTTGTGCTTTTCAAGTAAATACAAACTACTCGCATTCATCCAGCTGAGGCGCATATTACCGTCAGTACCGTTTGACACTGTCTTCCTACCGATGCCGCCGCTGATCGTTTGAACTGAAGCTTCGGTGGAGACCAACGCTGCTCGAAGCAGTCGTTGTTGCTTGCAAAATAGCCCCAATTAATATTTCATCCAATTCGAAAAAAGTTGTTTTGGCCTAAATATGTTCATGGTCGGTATCTTTATAACCAGTGAACCTTGTTGAGACCTAGACTGCGTCCTAGCACAACGAGAACATCTAAATTGTATACCTGTATGCCAAGAATGGTGCCAAATAGTTTTAATATTGCTGAGTGCATCTCGAGATAATGTATTCAAGTGTCCTTTTTCTATACTTGAGCATTCGAACGTAACAACACGATGAGTTAAATGGTCACACTTTAGTGCGCTGGTAGCAGAGGTAAAGCTCCTTTTCTTGCAAGCAAAAGCCTACAGAGGGCATGGGCATACATCTACTAGCTTACTGTATTGTAGAGCATGATGATGATATACGAACGTACCAATCGCTAGGATTAGCTCTAAACTTTGATCCAATATATATATATATATATATATATCTAAAAGCGTTGACGTGTAAAAGGCAAGGTTCCATTTATTTAGCATCATCTATATTCGATTTTTGGCCAGCACAGTGCAAACAGGTAACGTTTACGCACCCAAAATGAAGAAGCGTCATTTCAAAGCGTCTTCATGAAATCATTGCAGGTTATCGCAGTATAATCCATATGTCGACATGCTTTAGAAAGGTGACTTTTCACAGCTTTAATTCAACTGGGAACACTATCCTTTAAGCGTTCGCACACAGCTGAAAAGTGACACAATGTAGGAAGTTGTCCCACATAGGTCTCTCAAGGAAATCAGATTAAAGCTGCAAAAGACATTAAGTAGTGCTACGACTGTGCTTATGGATCATGAAAAACAGAGGATCTACTAAAAAAGTGGGGTTCAAAGTTCAACGTTGAACATTATAATGCCCTCCTACAAATCTCCGCACCGTATCATAACGAAAAGCTAGTTCGTGGAAATCGATAGATTCTGGCAGACCGTTGTATCCTACTACTTCATTGATCACCAAACGTTTGTTCTCAGTCACAGAGATTTGCTACACATATAGCCGTAGAAAAAGCGGACAGTCGTGATGTTTGACCAGCCATACAAAGTAGGAAGGGGAAGTTAACAATTCTGACCAGTTAGAGCTACCGACTGATTCGCTGGTTCAAGTCAATGGCTGTTTAGCTGAACGGATGTTTTTGATGGAAATTATCGAAACATAAATAACCTTTCATTTTGCAGAGCCTTTTGCGAGAGAAAGCCGCAAGGGTTTCGCTCCGCAACCAGAGAAATTATTAGCAAAAATGAAGTAATAATCTGAATTTCAGCAATCAGATTTTAACAATGCGTTCTGTTTGCGAGATAGATCTGCTTCTATTTACGATAATGCAAAGGTTTTTAGATTAGCTCTATAGCGGAAGTTAGGCGTCACAAGTTACCTGCAAATCGACCGAATGACGACATACCAACTACGCTACTATACGATTTTTGTTTACTGTTGCTCAAGTAATAACCGTCGCTTGTCGGACGGAAAAGAAACTTTGTCGGTAATTTCGTCGTCGAGTGGTGTTGCCGAGCGACGCCATGGAGATCTACCGTGGAACCTCGAGTCATCCATTTGATCATCAACGAACGATGGGCGTAACAATACAAATAAATTCACGCACATAGATGTTGGTATCATCTATTTTTGTTGTGTGTTAGCATGACACCTACCACACGACTCTGGTCCTTCTTGCTATTTCCCTTGTGTCATTCTGTGGTGTAGCGGAGCAAATCAACTACTGAAGCAAGGAACGGAGCGCGTCGTCGTCGTCGTCGTCTTAAAGCAGGAGACCGCAGAGAGGAAGAGGTCGACGGGGAAAGGAGAAACGATGCTGCTGCTGCTGCTGCTGCCGTTAATGATGATGGCAATGAGGAAGAGGCGGCAAATGATGAACAAATACCACGGAACGAACCCGCTCAGCAGCGACCGCTGGTGAGGAGAAAAACGGGTATCGTGAGTAACGACGACGGCATATCATGATATACGGCCGTGCGTCGAGGAGAACCTTGTTGCAGTTTCACTTGATTTAATCCAGACACAAAAGGAGCCAAAAATTAGGTGTTCACTGGCTGGCAAGATAGGCTTGCATAAATAGGATTTGTTGGTGGTGTCCGTAAAGCAGAAAAAAACGAACGAATACTTTTTCGTTGCCTGTTCTTTTGCCCGAAACGCTACACAGACTGGGAGCTACCTCAGGAGACATCACAGAGAAGGGAGGTCTCCTTTACTACGTTTGGCTTAACTTACTGCTCAGTCCGGTCGGAGAGCGTTCCATTACAGTTGTTTTTACAGCTGCTAACTTAATTGCTGTAGCGAACAGACGAATTTGTGCTAGCTGCGACTCGCGCGCCCCCAACCTGTCAAAATTGTCGCCTGACTATCGAATCTTGCTATCATCGTTACCTTGAATTGGTCCCGACTGGTGCGTTCTCTCCTTAATCAGAAGTTTACTTGTGGATCACAGAGTGCTACGATGTCGCGTGTTTCTTGTAAAATTTTGTGAATCTCCTTTTCACAACGTACCGGTTAAGCTGCCTTATCTCTCATCAACTGTAGATCGTATTTACTAGGCGGATCCACCATACACACCGGACCACGAAAATGAAGTTTTCCGACTTATTCCGTAAGTAACATTTCGTTTTTACTCCCCGTCGACTAATAACACACATAGCCCAAGTCGACGCTAGCCGCAAACGTGCTGATGCCTACGACGGGTCAGAATTCTCGCTGTTTCCTTTGTTGGCTTGCTTGCTTGCTTACTGTAACTTTGTCCTGTCCTAGGTTTCCCTAGACAGTACTAAAAAATGGCGTGCAAGGTCTATGCGATTATCGCGAATGGCGTATCTTTTCGAACGACACCCAAGGACTCTAATCGCATTGAATGCGTGAGTAAAAAACCCCTCGAAGGAAGCATGCTGTTTTTGTGAATACATTCATATACTGCAAAATAAATTCTTTACTGTATCAGGCTGAACATCGTTAAAGCAGTACCTGCCAGTTAACTATCTCAATTAACTGAGTGAGTGAGCCGCTGAAGGCGAACACAGGCCTTTTGCTAGCCTGGAAATCTTCGGTATATGAGGGTGATTTACTCCAAAAAGTCTTATTCCCTCTCCTCAACGGATAGTTTTCACGACTGCACAGCCGACGTAGAGCCCAATTGTATCCAATGTAAATTCGAAAACAAGTAAAAATTTCTATAGGCCATTCTTATTGCCTGAGAGCTCAGCAAACAATATTCCACAACGTAAGATATTACTATTTAATAATTTAACAATTGTGGCTTTATTATTCTAGTAACCGACGATAAATATACAAGTTCTTTTACGGTAAGGTGTTAAGTTAGTTGATAAGAGCAGAAATGTCTTAAATTCAATCCCTGTCAGTTGTGCGCAGGAAATTCGGATTAGCTAATAAGATTCCTGTGCATCGCCGCCAGCCAGACTCTGAAAACGGTAATCCCCATTATCCTAACATTCGAGTTGACAGAGATAAAAAAGATTATTAAGATACAAGCCACTTGTTGAATTCCTATACCGATACGCGTGCGCATAGCATCTCAGGCCATATATCACCTAACATTCTATGAATTTCCATTTAACCATATAAACTGACTGCTATCTATTAAAACCCATCTATCAAGAGCCCATCAGAGGTACGTCGGCCTTTAGAGACACAAATTTCTAACGATTAGTTAGAGTTCCGCCGCATCCCTGTTAACAGACACGGACGCCGTATGCTGCGATGTGGATTCGTGTAACAAACAAATGGTCTGAAAGCGTCTCTATCCAACCCTGTCGTTTTTTTTTGTTTCGACGGTTCATAAACTCAATAGAAAAAAAAGTCTGCCGTAACCTCAGTTATTGGTATTATTTTTGTCGCTCTAATAATAATATATCGCATCGTAAGAATACTTCTTGTAATTATTTATTATACGCATATATGATAGCGTGATAGAATATTAACGTCTTTATTATAATACCTCTAATTTATCTAGCACATACACAGAGAGTGTCACTATAGCTTTGACACCGTCTGACGTAATTTTTCAGTACTATTTACTACTACAATAATATGCTTAAAAAAAAAATGTGTTTCCGCTGTCGGAACAGAGTAATATTGATTTAATTCAGGTTAATTGAAGCTCCTTTGTTTAAGCCATCCTCTCAGTAGATAATGTCTTGGTACGAATTGTGGCTATAGCGTGAAAGGCGAGTCATCGCTGACAGACGCCAGTACCATGAGTATCACCATTAAATTTCCCAGTTAGCTTTAAACCATTATGCATTTCTTCTTTTATTGGCAAAGGCGATTTGTGCCAAGGAGAAACGTTTTCTGTATCTATTCTGTTTACATGTTTGCTTTTCACCTGATGATGTACCAATGACGTTCAGCTTCGTTTGTAACCCCTACCATAATGTCTTCCATATACGTTCAGCTTGAGTTCTCAGCTAAAAATAGCACACAGGCAAGCAATAAAAAGACGGAAAATATGCAGCATGTATAAAAAATGACTGATTAAGGCCACTATTATCTGACCGATTAATTATCTTGGCAGTATCCACACTGCTTCGGAGATTTTTCCGCTACGTTCGGTCGGCAAAACGGACTTGGCGCGGTCAAACTTGCAGGTTGGATAATAGCGTTACGACGGCATGAAGTGTTGCCCGCCCACACTCAGGACAGCTTTCCAGCTTGATTGCCTTCTCATTTTATTTCCGAATAAGCCGCCGTCGCCAAAGGCTTTAGTTAAGACACCGTTACTGATTATGTGATGCATCACATATATATATATTTAAAGGTGACTGTGAACAGGGCATAGGTGTAGTCAGATTTTTCTCTCATTCGACACTGTTTGCCGTAACTGGCCCCTGCAACCTAAAGTGGTATCTGAGCACAAGCTCGATAGAAAACATGTGTCGTCACCATCCGAACCGAGACAAAAATCCATGAGGAGATATCCTCTACTCTTTTCCAATACACTTTAATCCATTACCATTCGATAGATGGAGTGTAACCTGCCAAGATTCATATTCCCAACATTTTGCTTTCTTTTACCTATATGTTTGTGCTTATATCTCTGTGTACATGCACATGACACTAGTTACTTATATCGTGTCCATCATGCCTATTTTAAACACATTTGGCAGGTGTTTACCAGCAAGGATCTAGCTCCAACATTTAATGAAGACCAGTCATATCAATCGCATTAATAACCCATGACTCACGTAACTGACCCTAACTACAGTCCAGTTTGGTATTCCCGAGTAATCGATCAGAGTGCAGACCTTGTTCCTAGACAACATGGTTCAACGAAGAGATTTACAATTCATTATTAATGCTCATTCAACGAGTGTTCTATTGATCTAGGCAGAAGCGGATGAAACGATATCGAGCGCAATACTCTATATATTTGTTATCGACAGGTCAATAAAAGATTACTTAGTATCTCTCTGCATCATCGTCGTCGTAGGTTAAGTCGCATGTATATGGATGAATGGAGGACAGATGGATTGATCTACAGGGCAAAAAACGATGTCGAGATTCACCGTTTCTGAGAGCGCAGGCGTATTTGACGACCAGCTCGGGCCGCTTTCTAGTGTTGTCGCTTAAAGAGTAATCGTCACAGCTATTTTGCTTATATTGCTGAGTACGACAGCATCGGCTCATAGCGATCGCGAGCGGTTACATTAAACAAGTGCATAGCATTTGTCGCCAACACGTACGGCCTCTGCGAGTATATCCGTTTCAGACGACGAGGCTTGTGGCGACCTTCAGGGACAAGATATAACAATTGTCGGTTGATCATCGTAGATCGACACCGCTCGTCACCATTATGACATCGCTGAATGTCGTGGTTTGTCGTCGTTCGTATGCACGGAATGCCCTCGTATCCATTTCAGCAGCAATTGTGGGTGCTATTGTGGTTTTACTGCCACCTTTGCGCCTAGGAACAAACGTGCTCAGATTTCTTGATCGCCCACAACCTTTCATATTTAATCCATCCCCGCCTACCTCCACGTACCCAGACACGCAAAGGTGTACCGGTGATTCTTCGATCCATTTATTGGATACTCCAGTTACTGTAGACATGAACCTCAAGTTATTTTTCTAATCAGCAAATCTTCACTGTGAAGTTCGCATTGTGGGAACTGAACTATATACACAATTGATAAAAGAACAAAAACGGAATAAAGAGACAGGAAGAAGATTTTCTACCAATTGAATACTTGTAGCACATAAATTTCAACTGCGGACATGGCCCAACGTATCCGTAGAAAGCAAAACCGCTAAGAGAAATCCGCTTTTGTCGTATGTTCGTAGCTTGGCCTTCTTCTAAGTTTTCAATACAATTCCCCTATAGGAACATTGCAGTTAACGCTTATATCTGATTTCAATTTAAATGACTTTACGTGAAAGATACTCCCCGAAGGGTCTCATTGAGGCCTTGTGGCCAATTTTTAATCTACGGTTAACGACAATGATAAAAACTAGCCATTCTAGCAATCACTGTAGTAACAGCGATCGTGACCATTTCTGTAGTCGGGGTCATTTTCAAGCCTGTGAACCCTGTGAGAGCTACAACGCTCCGTTAGATCTTGCGTGTTAGCCCTTTCACTACTGGATAAACGTGGCTTACTTTGCTGGCACAGTCAAAGGGTTACTCGTTGCTAGAGATTCCTCGTAGTTACGGCGGCTCGCAAGGACCATCAGTTTAGGCGCCGATAGACCTACGCAATATTTGTGTCCAGCCGAGTTCAGCAACGTTATTGCACCACTATACTGTTACTGCACTTGCTATTGTCACTAGAAAGCCGTTTAAAGCAGACCATTCAATAATAACGAATACAGGGAAAATCCGCCGCATAGAAAAGTGTCCTTCAAGGACAAACATGTGTTAATAGGGTGTACCGTTTGTTTCATCAGTGCGTCTTAGAAATAGCCTATTCTCTTAAACGGTTTAATTAGAATAAATAACAGGATGGACAGACGTGTGAGTACAGAAATTTCATTATTACCATTTTTTAACCGTCGTATTTCGAAGCTTTTAAATAACTAAATTTCTCACAGATTATAAACCTCATTGAATGGCTAAACTGTTTCGAGGGTACTATGGTATCGGCTAGAGTAATTGGTTGGCATAAGATCTAAAGCATAAAAACCGTATTTGTGATTCTAGCCGGTGCAGCGCTCTAGTCGTAAATGAAACTTTAGAATTGAGTGTACATAATTGCTACGTGTGCCTAAATGCGTCTAAGTAAGGTCTCATTTAGGAATAGTGCGATCTCTTCATAAACACATAGAGGATGATTTTCACTTTATCCTCAATAGGCGTCTTTGTGGTGAACACGTTTTAGGGCAATCAGGAGAATCTCAATAAGAGCGGGCTTTCCACATACAAACTGGTCTTCCAGAAGTACTTGAAATAGTTAGTACTCTAACTTAGATGACGGAAGGACTGCTTACAATCAAATGTCATCCAACAGGAAATTGTCTGTAAACGCGTTTATCTTGGCCACCTTTTTCGATGGTTGTCCTGTCGTTGTCGTTACGATCTTACCTTAAGATGCCTCATGCTCCTTGCTGGTTCGTACGGTAGTGTTAGCTATTTTCATTCATAGGGCAGCTGTCAGGCCCGTGTAGGTTTTTTGCTCCTCTCCTCTGTCACACTTTCCCTCCATTGATGGCTTGGCCTGTCGTTGTTGTGCTCAGGATCCTATCTATTTAGTGCAACGAATAACCGTAAAAACCTGGTCGTCCAATGAAAGACTTTCCTTACAAGTCTAACATCATCCAGAGGCGATAGGAGGGCATCTCCGTCGCAGTGGCGTGTGCGCCCCTCTGTTGTTTCTATGGTGACGTGTGAGAGAGCACCACTGTTACTGCTGTGATCTAAACAAATGTTCATTTATTCAGTGAATAAAAGCGCCGAATACGTGAACAGAGGATGATGCTCGGCGCCAGCCAACACTTGTGCGCACTTCTGACGCTTCATGGAGAGAAGGATATTCTTCAGGAAAGCTTTTTAACCGTGTTAGAAGATTGTACGTGTCCAGCTCGATTTGATCTTACTTATCCATTAGAAAGATCGTGAAATTTATGCTAGCTTTATTTACAGTGTGGTTCAGTATCGAACTGCTATTTTCTGTAACGCTTAGCTACGTTGGTCAAATTAAAATCGGCCCTGGGAGGGCTTCACGTGCTTTGTGCGAGCTAGTTCTAACATAATATGTGACTATTACTATAGAATAAATCAAATGCGTTCGTATTATAACGTTTTTAAATAATTGAACGATTTACTAATGGTGACAACTACAACCAGCAAAATAGTGAAGAAAACGTATCCATGCTTAAACTTCAAAAAAGTAAGTCGTACTGAGATGTCTATTATTTACTTACACTTACTTTGAAAAAGGTCGTCGAAATAGGAGGGTCATCTGTATAACACCTATGTATAGGCACAGAAATGGTATTATCGCTATTATGGCGTCGTCACAAACGTATGACCCCAGACGGGTGTGAAACTGAGTCACGAACATTTTATGAGGGTGTTTCATTAGCGCACTACGACTTATCTGACCAGGCCATACGAAACTAGGTAGTAATAGGATAGAGTTTTCAGTAAAAGTGAGCGGCATCTCTGCGCGACACCTGTCGCTTCCTTATCTAAGAGTAACTGTAAGCTATATAATAGAAGTGAGATGTTGAAAATCTGAACGAGAGTTTAGTTGAAAAATGAAAAAAACTTAAAGATGTTTGTTCTAATGAAAAAGATCTAGTCGCAGAAGCATTTTGGACCACTATAAAAATCGACCGCACAACAACGCGCTTATTATTAGGCCCTCCAAAGTAAACAGTGGTCTGACCATTACAGATTCACAAAATATAGCACATATAATGTGATGGATGTATACGCTATTCTATCCCGTCTCGGCTTCTGGCTCTCTCGTGTCTTCGACAAGCATCGGGAAAAATGCTTAGATAACTATAGAATTTTCTAAATCGAAACCTATTTGCAGTAGACTCGTCAACTCTCGCAGAATATCTGCGCTTTAAAGAAACTGAAATATACTAGTTAGAATGGCCTGAAACTACCTCAGGTTCACGTGTTCTTCCAGTTGTCATTATTTGGGTGACTTAAAATAGAGCGCGACTCTTCGATTTTAATATACAGATGTACGCTTTTCTAAGAGCGTATTGTCTGTTACTTCGGCTTTAAACCATCTGAAATTAAAATTAGAACAAAAACGACGGGAAAGACACGTCCACAGTAACGTGCTACATCTGCTGGCGTATATAAAAGTGAAAGCTTGTTTGTGATTATGGATGAGCGAATGAATCGATCAAGTGATCATTCTGTGTTTACGGAACCTTCGAGACGGCTGAAGTCGGTCTAAATCGTTAGGAAATTTACACTAGATTATCTACAAAGCTCAGCTGTTGTTTGTTTTTTTCAAGCTATTATTGTTTTTTTCTTGTAGACAGCAGGGCCTTTTGAAAGTGTGAGGTGAGTGAGTGATTACTCATTAAGAAGTGAGGTGTTCAACTGCTGTTTGGTTTTTGGTGGTACCCGGATGGGTCGGCACTGGCTTCTCAATTCATCATCGCGATTGTCACGACGTCGTCATGGTATGAGATGAGAAATAGTATCAACATCCGCACTGCTTCGAGCAATCTTCTTTCGGGACCACTTTTCCTGACAGTGTCCTAATAATAAATTATTGGGATATTCCTATGTGAACCTCTATAATGCTACTGCATTCAAATGTGCTATAGTAGTTCTTTCTGCCAAATCTGCGAAGACAATATATATGATGGCTATGTCCTATCGATCACCTGGTCAACCCTTTGATGCTTGCAAACGCAATTACTCGTCTTCCGCCATGCCGTCTGCAGATACGAACCTTGTCACTGAAGCATCATCGTTAATGCGTGCCGCTTTATATACGAAATAGCATCTGCATCAGTTAAAAAAGAACCGATTGCGTCTTTTCTTGCGCGAATTTTATTCCTGACGTTGGAACTCAATTTTTTATCCCGTTAAAAACCGTTGCGTTACTGTTGGTCACCACTGTGTAAATTTGTGCCGAATACAGCATCTCAATTCTAACGACCGGCATGTGGCCTTACAGGACCGAGGCTGGTAATAAAAAAAAATAGCAAGTATGCACAACGTTTTTATCGACAAGTTTCGATTTTCGGATTTCGCATTAATTGAAGTTTTGATTGTAAACGAATGGTAAATGGTTGCCATGCCATGTCGATACGAACTATTCTTTGTTTAGAGACGGCCAAGATCGAAGAACATCGACAGAGCAGCACTTTTCATCAGGATTGGATGCACAATAATGCATAAGCAACTGGATTTAAAGCCAACGAATGGCTCAAGAAATCAACCAGTCAGATACGGCTATGTGCTGCTCGATCACATCAACGTAGAAGTTCATAAATAAACGGCTATGTGTGCTCACGAACAAAAACACTAGTCACAGAACAGATTCACACACTAAAAACTAGGTCAATATTTAATCTCTTAAATAATTTGTTGACTGGTTCCAGGTCTCAATCAAGCGCTAACTACGGGCATGGTCCCATTGAGGGGTGAGGCCCTTCTAGAAGATGGCGGTTTTCTTTGCAAGCCTGCGTCATCCGCACCATCGTCTGGCGGACGATTGCAGTGCACCATAGAGACGCCGTATCTCGTGGAAAACAGAATCATTGTATGTAAAACCTGTATCAAACTTTAACATATTATGAACAAAACTAGCGAACACAGATAGAGACGCTTATTAAAGATATTATTCGATCTCTGCCGATATATTCAATCGAGAGATGTTTTGTGTTTGGTATTTTTGCGGTTAAATGCTCTTTGCACCCTGTTGACACCGCTCGAAGTAGTCATGCTAAATCTAGATCAAGCATAGAACAGCGCTGCGCCCATATTCTTGCTCTAAGTTATTGTAGAGGTCGCTAGTAGCAGAGATTTTCGCAGCGTTGGTAGTGTTCAGGCGCAGTTTGAAGATTATGCAGGAATTAGACTGTGTGATAAGGTAGTTGACTCAGAGCTGGCCCTTTGCTGTTAATGATCTTACCTGATATGGGTAACAACCGCAAACGTTCCACATGTTGTAGAGGCAGTTTCGGTGTAGGTGAACTGGCATTAGGCAAAGTACTCCTATAGAAGTCCTAACGGTACGAGATGCTGAAAATAGAATCGTATGTACTACCTCGCCGTAAATGTAAGCTGCTACATTGTCGGAGGAACTCATGACGCTTCGAGCGTTCCATGGGGCAGTATCTGTGTTGTGAAGGTGAACATTAGCAAGTAAGATATGAATCGCTTTTATATTAATGAAAGCGTAGGTAACGACTCGAGTAGGATTGCGCCGTTACGTTATAAATTGTGCTCAAGAAGCGTACTCGAGGACAATTAGTGTTAGAACTATTAACGGGCGAAGCAATCTTAGCATAGCTCACATTACTGGAGTTGTGCGCTTTCAACGAGATAATCATCTCAGATCCTAGAAAGACTTAACATATGCTCATAGCTTTTTTTTTTTCGTTAAAACTTGTAGATGTATCGGATTGCTGTTGAGTCGTATGGCCAAACGTGGTACGTTCATCGTCGCTTCCAGGAATTTATGGCACTCAGTGATACACTCAAAAAACTCTACCCGAAGGACCTGGTACCAAAGCTACCTTCCAAGACACTCTTCAACAATCGTTCGGAGGAATTTGTATCGAAACGATCTAAAGGTAGGCTTTGTTTCAGACAACCCGATATTGATTTAATTAGCTTCTCTCCCTCAAAATCATAATTTCAGGAGAATTTCGTCTAGAACTGCCGATGTTCCCTAGGAGACTAGGAGAGATGTGGTTCCATCAATCTAGCACATGAATTTCGCTTTAGAGTTTATCCAAATAAATATTATTTACTGGTACACTTGGAAGAAAAGAGATAATCTACGACACATTGGTGTTTTCTTAATAATTATTCATTTAGAAATGGAAGGTACCTTTTAACATTGAACATTTATTGCGTAGCCGGCATCAGTTAGTGAACGTAAGACGAATCGATTTTGAAGAGTTGAACAGACGCATGAACGTTCAAATCTTCGCGGTGGACTTAAACCCGACGCAATCTGTTTAAGGCGATCTCTAGATCCGCATATCTTGAAGAAATAGGGTTAAAGTGCTTCGGGTTGATGTTTTTTTGTACCAGCCATAGATTTATATCCACGGACACACTTAAAGGATTTAGTGTTACATCAAATGTATGTAGTGTAATTCTAAAGTAGGGACAGTTCTTCCAGTGTCGGATAGAACCAGAAAACGAAAACCAACAATTGGAACCGAGTTCACGTTGCTAAATACCATCACTAAGCAGATAATATCGTTATATATATATATATATATATATATATAGCCGACATGACTAACAATAGAAACACGTTACTCGTGATCGTTGCGTGGCTAGCCCAAAATTGTCCCAACAGAGCTACTGTGTTGGCTGCCAGGACAACACGGATCAGAATAAATACGCAGTCTATATAAGTATTGTCAAAATTTACGATCTACAAGAATTGCTAACAACGATATTATACAATTATTATATTATACGTATAAAAATACGAGGATGTTTTATATTTTTCTTTGTATTGCGATAGCTTATTACTTAAATGTCGGTGAGTTGTATTCGGATTGACATCGACCTAGAGGGAATGTATAAATACAAAATAACAGTAACGTCACAGAGTCATGGCTAGTACAGGATCACTGCACATAGTTACGAGGCTCTTGAGAGAATAAGGGGACCAAACCCAGCGGTAACCGCCGCTACGGGTTGCCAATCGACACTCCGACTATCTAATTTAGTAGGAAAGAAAGGTCTGCTTGTCTTAGTCCGCAAAGTCTGGCAAGGAAACAGTGTTTTTTTAATTAATAATAACCTCTAACAATTCCAAACTAAAGCATGATTGCCCTTAGGGGGCAACTCACAGACATCGCTAAGAGCAAATATTATGCAACCATTTAATTTAATCGCAAATCCCCCCGAATTCGGACAGAGTTTGATTCTACTTCACTAAGTCTGACTTTGTCAATTAATTCATTTGTAGGCCTACAGCAGTTCTTGAACGCACTCCTTGAATGTGAGATTCTGCGCGGCGATAAACATGTGGCTGGATTTCTTCAGACAGAACTGACTGACGAACGTCTCCTCGAGAGCCGACCGGACAACAATGCTTCCAGGCAATCGGAAAAACTAAACGATACCGCGCCTGGATCGTCGTTCACCTCTTCTGAGGAAGATCGCGAGTCACCCACCTCTTCGGGCGAGGTCGTAAATCTGGGCAGGACTGAGAAGCAACAGTAAGTTCAATCGATACAGATTATTATGCATGAATAAATGATGAATTTGTATACTTTTACTTGGTTTGATTAAGCATACTATTGAATGCCGGGTTATTTGTCTCTAACTGAATCAGGCCAGAACTGATAGTCCTCTTCATGTTTAATTTTAGTGTGAAGCCAAAGGACTTTGACTTCATGAAGGTAATCGGCCGTGGGTCATACGGAAAAGTGATGTTGGCCAAACATCGCACCACCGAAAAGCACTATGCTGTCAAAGTTCTAAACAAGAAACACATCCTTCGACGCAACGAAAGCAGGCACATTATGCAGGAACGGGACATCCTGGTAAAAGTTTTGCACCACCCGTTCTTGGTTGGCCTCAATTACTCTTTCCAGACGTCGGACAAACTCTATTTTGTACTTGACTTTGTCAATGGTGGCGAACTGTTTTTTCACCTGCAGAAGAGTGGGAACTTTAACGAGCCTCGAGCCAAGTTCTATGCAGCGGAGATAACCTGTGCCCTTGCCTACTTACACTCACAAGGCATCATATACAGGTTAGTCAATTGAGCTTAGCTCAGGTTCATTTTTGATGAATAGAGCAACTGTATAATTGCTGCAAACGCAAAGGTACATCAGGAACACGCCCGTCTCAGTAAGGAATTACCTATGCTAATTATTACTAAAGCTAAAGGCGACATAGTTTTCATTATATTTGTCAACTTTTCACACATCTCTAACAATTTTCAGAGATCTAAAGCCAGAAAATATTCTTCTGGACAATACGGGTCATATTGTCCTGACAGATTTCGGTCTTTGCAAAGAGGGTCTTAAGGAATCGGAAACGACATCTACTTTCTGTGGAACGCCAGAGTACTTGGCACCGGAGGTAATTCGTAAGGAACAGTACGACAAGACCGTCGACTGGTGGTGCCTTGGATCGGTGATCTACGAAATGCTCACTGGACTGGTTAGTTATGCAGAGCTGATTTTTCGACTTAGCGGTTTCAAGCTAATGTTATAATCGAAGAAGAAGCGTGTGAAACAAATTCTATAATACATGATATGCTTACAAAATGAAAACATGTGTCTGTTGCTGAAATTTTTATTAGAAATTATATTTTGCGGTCCCTCCTGCTGTGCCTTTGTCTTCTGCAGCCTCCTTTCTATAGCCGAAACAATAAGCAACTTTATGACAACATACTGCATCAACCGCTCACCTTCAAGCACAATGTGTCGTCAACGGCGCGCAGCCTTTTGACTGGTCTCCTGGAAAAGGACAAAAAGAAGCGACTCGGCGCTAAGGAGGACGGTGACGAAGTGAAAGCGCATGCATTCTTCAATGACATCAACTGGACTGAGCTTGAGAGACGTCGTTTGAAACCGCCTTTTATTCCTACAGTGGTCAGTGCAATACTTATTCTATAATAAGACCCACATAGGCCCTATGGTGTGTGACCGTAATATGTGTTTGACCCTTTGAACCTTCGTCTGCCTGCCTGCAGCGTTTTCAATTAAGATTATTGCAAAGGCGTTTCATGAAGATGTGATCAAAAAAATTAAATTTGTGAATAGTCTAAATAGGCCTTATTTAGAACATCGGTCATCGTTGTGAAGTCAGCTCGACCTCGTGTTTCTGAGTGATTTTTCGAAAATATTCCTGCATTCATTCTAGAAGCGTTACTCCCATATCTGACTGTGGAGGCTCATAGCGTTAGCAGTAAAAAGCGCCTAATCAAGCTGCTTAATTAACTCGGTTATTCTTAGTTAACATTGCGTAACGACGCGTGGATACAATATGTTAATATTGTACATCGAGGTCCGAAACCTACTAAATCGTACGTGATTTTGTTTCCACTTTACAGAGTGGTAAAGCTGATTTAAACAACATCGACCCCGAGTTTACCAAAGAGCCAGTCCCGCAATCCGTAGCTCGATCGAATGGGTCTGTCTCATTGTCAGCTTCGATGGTGGACAACGAATTCAAAGGGTTCTCCTATGCACCCCAGTCGATCCGAAACGATCCCTATTAAATTACTGCGCGTACCTTAAATATTGGAAAGGCCCGTCTGCCGGTCGCTAAGCCTTTTACCATGGACAGACAAACAGGCTTCGAAGCTTATTGAACTTACGAAATTTCGAATCTTTATATATTTGTATTTATAGTTATAGTTGACAATGAATGAAACGGTGCTATGTTTGGCAAAACAGTATTTGTACAAAGGAGATGTAAGTGCGGGCCGATCAGATCAGTCAGTGTGTTGCATGTATTCGTACCTAATGCCTTCGATAGGCTGCGTAGTAGCAAAGAACGCGTTTTGGCTCAAGTGGACTCACTTTTCGAGCAGCTTTCCGATTAAATAATCATTGGCATTTGGAACTACCGCTTGAATTTTATCACACGCTGAATGAAACAGACGCGCACACATAACACCCATAGACAATACAAATGTGATGCATTTTAGGACACGAATGCAATCAAGCTTTGGCCCTGATTCTTCACCGCGTTATTCGTATCTTCGGCATAATAATTTATAGTACGTTGTAACTGCATTGATTGAGTGTAATGACATTTAGTTTGCTATTATATGAAGCTTAGCGATCTGGCCTTCGTTTCTTCGTTCGTCTGACGTTTCTTTTTTCTAACGTATTTATATACTACTATAGAACTTCAAGTTATTTAGACAAGCGGTTGACTATGTTTGTAGATATAGTCAAACTCACCGAATATTGCATCCGTGTACACCCGATGCAAACTGTTCCTGTGATGACAACAACGATGTAAATAAATGTTGATGTATACAGCATTCAAATTGTCTAGAAACAATAAATCAACTGTGGTCTGTTACTGGGATGTTTTTGCATTTACAAGACAAATGAGGTACTCTCGTTAGTGCTGACACGTAATAGACATACAAGCACAATGTACCGTAATGGTCGCGTTGTTGATGCCGATGATGGCACATGCTGCTGATATTGGTTTGTCAGAGGCGTTCTTTACGGATACGAGAACTAGTTTGTTCGTTTTACATAAAATACGAATCCTCGGTAGTGCTTCTTCGGGGTACGCGAGCTTTGCTTTAGCATTACTCCTGCTTTTTTGCGCTTCGCCAAAATAACACTATTCGATTTTATGCAACGTAAAGCAAACGGTGAAGATAAGTCATTGGAGTACGCCAGGAAATGGCTGTAGGAAATACACCACAATTTTTTTTTAACGAAACAGTTGAATGCCACGTGACATTATACTAACTTCGACAATTACGCTCTATCATCTGAAAACAATAAGCTTGCTCGTACCCATTATGAAAAATCGTCCTGTCAACTGTTTGCCAACACGTACGATGAAAAACTAAACGACAGTTATTAGGTATACGCATAGTATATTTCTCATTATAGCATATAGTCTTCTAAAGTTCATCAAACCGCTGGACGTGTGTTCAGCACTTCACCTATTGAATATACCGTGCTATCCGTTTTATAATAAGATCATTCAACGGAGCACTTTTTTTTTCAGTTATCCACCCTTCTGATAGCACGGTGGTAAAGAAATAATAACCAAACTAATCTGCAGCCTGAGCAAACCGACCTGTCCATATTTGTCGGCCTGCTATAAAAGCTATTATTAGCGTTTCCGCTGTACAACAAGTATATGAATTTTTTTTACTACCGATGGTCATGATCCCCTTTGATATGGCATCTTAAAGCCCTTTAACAGGACAAGTTAACTTGCGTCTTCGTGTTGGGAAACAAACTAATTAAACAATATAACGAGTGGCAAATGCATCGTTTCGAAATACTCGTCTGGCGAAATGACTCAACGGTAATATTTTGTAGAAGAGCGCTAACGATGGAAGCAGAAAGTCAGGGAACGACTTCGTAAGGCGCTTCTGAATTCCTCTGAAGCCAGGTACGCTTCTTGAGAACTAAATGACAGGGCAGTGGCGGTATCTGGTACCATGGAACAGCAGATATGTCAAGAATGTTTAGACACCCTCCTGGTATCATCTAACCACCGCCCACTAACAGTCAATGTGAAAAAAAATAGGTAAGCTATTCTTTCGAAACGAAAAAAAAAGGTGGCCACTGCACTTTCATTGCACTTAACCCCTGAAACAGGACCCCAAGGATCGCATGACGCGATTTACAATAGCTATCCTATGTGCGGTACGAAAAATAAAGCGATCTTAGGGGTTTTTGACGGTGTAAATAGAAGAAATATTTTTGAGATGTTAATGAATAGGATTGAACGAGATTTGCCTTACTATTACTTAACCAGTAAAGTGGTCGTAGCTTCAAAGAACGAAGAGTTACAAATGCCAAATAATAATAATATAGCAAAAATGGAAATGTAGTACACAAGTCTGCTTACCACGGCCGCGGGTTGTTCTGAAGGTCTGAACAGGTTTCTGGGTTGGCAAAATTGCCTTATTCACCCTGTTTTCCGCAGCTTTGCCCGATATGAAACTCACTAACCAGTAAACTATAGATATATGCTAGACGAAAAGCAAAAGAGATTCTCGAATGCATAAGAGCCTGGAGGGCATCTTGCTTACGAGACGCTAACAGCAGTGTAGGTGGTGAAGTAGCGGTAATTATGTAAAACGTTAACTGAAGATAGACCATATTCACTGTAAGCTCACAAAAGTACACTGCAGTTATGTCTGTTTAATTATGAAATGCCATCATATAGCATATATAGGAATGCCATCATATATATTAATAGAGAGACACACTGTCAACCACTATAAAAGTACTGTGTGATATTGAAACCATTCAACGAACAAGCTGAAACGGAATGTCTTCTTGCTATTTTATATAATTAAAGAAAAAACATTACTGAATTATATCAAAGTGTTAATTGATAGTGATGGTTCATCTATATTTTATGTGTCTAATATTCATATTTTCTAAAACAGTTCGAGTTTCTCTAGAAAAGACAATTCGACTAGTTATACCCCAGTAGGATGTCGCGACGAACATGCACCGTTACATTAATCAGGACAACTATCCTGAGCTGATGAATGCTCTCTGAACTGTTAAGTTTCCTAAATGCTTATCAGGCAACGACTGAATCATTTAGAATTATAGGTGATTTTCTTAGCTGATACGCTTTAGATCAGTAGGCTTTTTTCTTACTTCAGCGTAGGTCTCAGCACATTTTAGGTGATATTGGCAGCATTCGACCATGATCCACTAACGATAGGGCATCAGATCATTTACCCTGCTTGCGAGGCATCGCTCGTTTTATTTGCACAAATGCTCACTCTAAGGACCTGAGAGCTTTAAGGACGCATAGCAGTGTGTGCAAAGCATAGACCACCGAAACCACCAGGTCCTTCTTCATTTACGTCCCGTGTTCATAAATAGAATTCTATATTTTCAAACCGCAGCAACCTCTGGTAGAGCGAAGTAGTCCTCATTTAGGCTACGTGCTTAGGCCCCTCATGTTAGAGCCTTTTGAAGGCCCCTGGTATGACGGGCCTTGCCATCCAGAGGACGTTCTAAACTCTTGACAGACTTACTGTGCTACTCAGTTTTATAGCTGTTAACGCACTTTAGTTAAATATCAAACCTTCTCAATAATAGGCATATAGACTTAAAAGAAAACGAAGGCATATCAATTGGTCTTTTTTGCCATTGACTCTTATTAATTATGTGCTCTCTGTCGTCATTTCGTGCTATATGGGGTTACACTGGGTAGCTAATCTATGGAGATCGTTTAAGTAGAGAAACCGCGAGAAAAACGTATGTTTACTCTTCACAGGTGAAAATAGTCATTCCTACTGCCGCTACGTAGATACCAGCGGATGTATCCATTTAATCATGTGGGACAGCTGAAGTCATTTAAGGTCGTAACATGCCTGCATCCTTCAACATTCCTGTTGCCCTCTCCAATCGACAGAAAAGCGGGCTCTCCACGGTATGTCTCAATGGATTGGTCAGATAATAATATCCTTGTGTTTGTGCTATTGTGCGTTAGTGAAATTCGCTCGACGTCAGGACGGCGTCCCTTAACTCATACGGATGGGCTGAGTATTCCAACGTACAATCGAGCGCAATGCGATTATCTTTGCTTGTTTTCATTTTATCTGTAATGAGTGTTAGTAGTCTCAATTACGCTAGTGCAAATGATATACGCCTTATTCCACATAGTCGCACGATGCCCCAATCAAGTTCAAGTTATCGCTTAATAGAGTACTATGATGCTACATCGCGACCATCGATCGGCCGTCGCCAAAGGTACGCCTCACTGTGAAGCTAAGCGCCTATTCTCCCGATTCGACCAAGTCGAGTCAGGGGAAGGAGGCTGAGTAAAGAACAATCTGTACGGCTAAACTTCTGGCTCCAAAACCAAGGGGTTGCTGATTTAAATTCCGTCAGCGACTTGTAGATAGTGCGGGGCCTGTGTTTGAAGATTCAAGATGTCTAAGGCTCGATTTGATATCTTTTGTATTATAACACATTAGAAATTAAGAAAACAACTTCATCTTTACCTTCGCGTGTCATTTGTTTATTGTGATGTTTAACTCAGCACTTTTATATATTAAGAGTAACGTCCGTAGTTGTATATTGTAACAGCTGGAGATATTTCGAGCATATATAGATTGAATGTTTGAATGAATTTACAAAGCTGTTTGCCGAATATGTTTCTTGTTAACAAAACGCTGATCTTTTGTTGTATGTACCCCTAACTTATGTTTGCTTTTCACATCGTTGAACGCGTATATTCGCTATTATTTCAAGTGGCTATTTTGTTATCTAGTGTGAATTCCATTAAGTCTATATACTGATTATTTCCTGTTACCCTCGGATCCGGCTTGATCGTTTGGAACAGTGGGGAATCTTCTTTGCAGAATCCCCGCTGGGCTTGGCCCTCCGGGGCCGGCACATCCAGTTCCTTTACAGGGTATTATAATCGGTTCGTACGCCGACCCTTCGTTGACTGGGTCGTCCCTGAAGTGAATTCTACGCTATTACACCGCCT
>NW_019214587.1:0-97643 GCF_002532875.2 Varroa jacobsoni
ATAGGTATATGCTCTTTTTGTGTGGGTTAATTCTTTCCTTTTTCCTATTAGATGGAGCAAGCGGTTTCGTGTCCGTCTATTGTCGCTAGTAACGAGTCGTTCTAGTGACAAATTAGCTCTTGCATCTTAATAACGTGTGGCCCGCTAAATCCGTTGTTAAGTATGTATAAGCCGATTTTTTGGTAAAGCACCTCTCAAGTTCCAGCTCTTTCATAGTAAGTGGAAGTGGTTGAGACGGTTGATTTGGACATTATTATTTATGTTTGCTGCAAGCTCTGCCATGCTATTTTTGAGTTCCATCATTTTCTAGTTGTTATCATGCTGTCAGCAATGTTACAAACACTTAACAGCAATAACTTTAGCATCTTAATTGCGTCTGTTAACCTAACTAGTCATCTTTGCTCCGCTTTCAACTGAAAATACGCACGTAAAAATGCACGCGATCGTTGAAGAAATTCTGCTATTTAGATAGCCAGCGTTTTGCTACACTATAAATGTTATCAGAGATATTGACATTTACTATCTTGTCCAGAGGAATGGGCAATATGTGGGAAATTAATTTCTGTTTTCCTTGAAAAACACACAAAAGTTTCCGTTCTCTAGAGATTTAGTAATTTACTTGATACGCTCAATAAACCACAACTGCAAAAATTGATATCGAGTCGATATTGCCCTTTAAGCAGGAAACTGTGCGGATCATTTTCAACAAATTCGTTCTCGACAAAGAGATTAGTAGTTATATTTTTGTATGAAACTTACATTCGTGGCATCGTAAACGTGTACAAATGTTCTCGTGCACGTACACTTCCGACACAGCGCGCCTGCGCCGCAGTTGCGTATATATCATACCTCTCCTAACAAATCACAGAGTGTTTCGTTGAATACATGTGCTTAGTATTACCTATAAGGAAGTTAAAGGTTTAATCGTAATTCCATATTTACGAGCATTTATCAAGAGGTACGCGTGCACAGGAAGCAATTCTAGATGCCTCTATAAATGTGGCAGCGTTGATGCATGTCCTTACGAGCGTATCTACGCATGCTTGAAGGATATAGTTGCCCAAGTGGAGATTATATCTTTCCTTAGTAGCTTTCATGGAGACTGCGGGTTTGTTTGGCCTTTTGGTTTCTTGGAGGGTATGATTTTCCTTCATTCATACATCCGGCGCCATTCGCGCACGATTCTACTCTCGGAATGGTAATAATGCCGGTGAGTTAAGCTGAATATGCGAATGAGCTCAAATACGGTAACCTAGATGCCTTTCGGCGTGCATAAAAAAACAGTAAAAAACAGTGCGTACGGTCACGTTTATCTGCTGCCTTAACCAGCTCGCTGGCGCCGTTCTATTTGTTCTTTCTAAGGGGTTGCAGGGACAAGGTGGAGGACGGCCGGATATTTGTGTTCAGGAAATGCGTCCAGAAAGGTAGGAACGGAATACAGTGGAATTCCAAATCTAAGCCGACTCATTCAACAGATTGGGCCAGAAAATAGAAAACACGCAAAAAAATGAAAAGCGTATGCGACCATTGGCACTAGACAGGCAGGTGCTCCTCTGTGTCGATGTTCGGGCTTGGTTTTTTCCGATAACAGCCTCTTCGCTTCAAGCGTATACTGTAAACAAATTTCGATTGTCCATACGTAATATCTGGAAACGAACGACCGTTATAATTTCTATTTGTTCGACAAACGCGACGTAAAGAACCAATTTCGCTCATCCGACTGTATATTATAAATACGTCCATGGCACATGTGCATGTATGTGTAATGCCCTATGGTTTCATGCTGCACGCAGCGGTCAATTAACTAATATTCAATGAATTACAATTTTAAAAGCATCGCTATTTGCAGATTAAGCACTTAGCAACACCGCGATTCACGTGTATGCCACTGAACGTGTGTGTTATTGCTGAATCGAGGAACACTTATTGACAGTCCTTCCCAAATCGAACAGCACCGCGTACGATCATAAACGGAGCAAGCCGAGTAACTTTACATTCATTTCTAAAATCTAGCTGAGAGCACAAGCTAGGTCAAAGGCCAGAAAATCAATGGAAACCTCTGTTGTACTAACTCTCTCAGCCCATAGCTATAATTGCACATTGGCGCAATGTGTGAACGGTATATCATATACGTAAGTTCGCTCTATAGCTTCGTCAGCGCATCGTATAAAAAATAGAGACGCTTCGTGCAAACGAGTCAATTTCACCCCAGACACCGTTTTGTATCCCTCTCTCACGGATATGTATGACTCCTCGGTTTTCAAGTTCCACATCCCCGAAAACACAGATGAAGAAACAGGGATATAATCAAGGGAGGGATAACTTCCCTTATGCTTTGCCGCTCGATGCAGAGTCATATCATTACGGCGTGTCTTTCCTGTCACAATAAATTACTCCAGCTGAGTACTCGGTTTGCATCCAAAAACAGCTGAAGACAGATGAGACGTTCCTTTTGGTTTCTCTTCGCTGTTCCAGATAGCGTGCGGAACAACATACTCAAAGCGAAGGGACTAGAAAAGTCAGTCAGCCAGCCAGCACACGCTCTTTGGCCAGGGCGGGCGGACAGCGCTGCCAGTGCTATCCTAATCTCTGGTCGTGGTTAGCAAGTCGACTCCCACTCCTTTTGATTTCGGCTGTTTCGGTCGATCTAAACATTCTCATCGTTCCCCCGCACCGTTGCACAAATACTGGCAATCCCGCCTGACCGAAACTCAGCGGAGGCCCACTAATTCAAGTTTGCAATAGAAAAAGAAATATGCTATTTTTGATTCTTCTCGCAAGCCGGGGCAAAATAAGGAAGGAAAGGTATAATTTAAGCAACACTGGAATGCTAATAGCTGCGCTACGTGATTCTGACCTCCTCCACAGTTCTCAAGAGATCAAAAGCCAGAGGCCTGACCTTTTTTTCGGTAAAAGATAAAAAAAAAATCACAAACGTGAGCAATATATATCCAGCAGTCGATCGTTAACTATAATGCAATTATGATGTTTATTAGAATACAATAATAATACGTTACATAGAAATTATTTCGTTAGGATTGTTACAATAAGTGATGATTGCAATAAGTGATGAAAGTCCAGGATGATTCGTTTCGAGCTTCCGTAGTTTGTTTATATATTCTCCGTTCGAAATAACTTTAGTCAAACGGTTATATAACAGTTTTAAACAATAAGTTGTGTTCGTTTAACTTAACTGATCCGCAGTACTCAATATCTAAATAACCATACATGTTTAGTACGCTCGTACGGCTACAGCAAACAGCTGAACTTTTCGGCGGGTCCGCCACGTTATCTCTTCGAAGGGGCTGAGATTGGACGCCGATGAATACCAGTAGTCGTTATCAGTACGCTTTGAAAAACTTCTGTTGCTCACGTTAAGCACGAGTAGAGTGACTTCCGAGGCCTGGCTTTGGGGAGAAGCTTTATCGATAGGCCAACGAGGAGTGTGGATCTGCCTCGTAATCTGCATAAAGATCTCCTGAATAAATTCGAATCCCTCAGGATAGTCAAAGCTCTAACCCTATTACGTCGACTAGCCTAGGCCAACGACGAACTAAGGCACATTTTAAATGCTCGAAGGTGTCGATAATTATGTTCGCTTATGATTTAATCAATGTCAATCACTAGTGATCATAATTACGAATAGCAAGAGGTGCCAAGAGCAACCACATATAATAAACAGCAGCTTTCATAAGCGGAGGAATAAATTAAATAAAAATTTATTTGTTACAAACGTTAGTACAATAAGTGTAGCTAAAGACTGCCCAATTGAGCACTGAAAGGGCAGTGGGATAGAAATTTTATTTTATAGTTATATAATGAACGAAGTCGTATCTGTATAATGTAGATGTTCCTCAGGATCTTAATTCTGCTGATGCTTTCCGTGAAAAGCTACATGCTGAGACATGGCGGAGGAGGATGTAGCTTGTGGAATACATACAGACGCGTGCCGCATCGATGAATATGCCAAGCCACGAACCTGTGGCTTGTTCAGAATGTACAGAGCGTCCTCATCGTGGAATTACTTGAATTCGTTGCAAACATCAGGCGATACAGTCCATGCCTGTTGTCTCGTTTAACTTTTCCGGACCAATTCGAAGAACAACTTAATAATAGATTTCGTTAGCGTATTTAGATGCGCATCAATTCAAAAACAGCTGCACGCCGCGTGCGATTGAGAAGCGCTCTAGCTACTGCGGTATGAAAACGTACGATTATTGAATGTCGGGTCATTGTAATGCGATCATGAGGTTCTTAGCCAATACAAAATGGCGGACACGCACACGGTTGCAGGCCGCCATTAGACAAAATAATATTACAACTGAATAAAAAGGATTATAGATGTATTGTGTTTTTTGTCTTAGGTATAATATATAGACATACTCTCAGTAAAATGTTGGTTGCACATACGAGCTCCAAAAATCGAACGTCCAATTTTTATAACTATGGATGCTTATTCTAATAAATGTAATAATACCGTTACTTATAGTTAATGTCATTGACCTTTTTCGCTCGGTAAATAATACTAACAAAGTGTATATATATATATATATATATGGAATATTACACATATGTCATTCGACAGAAGCAAGAATCTAGGTTGGACAAGACTGGACTGTAACATTGCGACAATATCGATAAGATCTAGTGAATCATTTACAAGTAACTTTTCTGTGGAAAAGGGCCGGAACAATCTTGAAAGCTACGAAAAATCATAGAGACCTTAGATTGCGATATCTATGTTTCTCTCTCTATATATATATATATATATGCAACGTAAGCTGCGGTGATGTGATTCGGCTCTTGGTCTTTTTTTTTTTAAATTTTCGGTCTGACATGTTCGTATGTAGACGGCTAGACGCAAACGCCCACATTTATAAATGTATAAGGTTATGCATTTTGCGTTCTCGCTTATCCATCTAATTCCATAAAAACGCTCTTCCTGCACAAGCAGTAGGTACGTTGCCTGTAATAAGGCGCGTATCTCATCAAGACCGCCACTTAAAAATAATAGCTCTTGGATCCCCTTAAGAATATATAAAGGATATTTAGCCAGAGATAACATAAGATCTGAGTTAAATTTAGATACGCAAACATTGGAGGTTGGAAGGGAAAACTTGGTGAGAGGAAAAGCGGGCCAACACCCCAAACCCTACAATTTTACGATACGTATTTTTTATTGTTGCAAAAAAACATAAAGAGAACTATTTTATAGCGGCAGGCGGTTTCGTGGCATCGATAGTGTGAGAAGTCGAGCTGAATTAGGACGGAAAAACTAGATTTATAATCCATGTTTTTTTTTTTTACTGATGATTACTTTTGTACGCTAATTATGTAATATCATATGGGACTCAGGCTTAGTCAATATCAGGACATACGTTGATTCTTATCTTATATATGTACGTAGATTTGACTTAATTTTCGTCTACCACTCTCAGGCGTCTAGATTGACTTTATCTAGCACCTTTATAGGCTAGCATTATGTATCTCATTAGGTGTTTGTAATGAAAGTTGTTCCAAATGTGTGTCCAATTACAGATGCTTCTACCTTTATCTAATTAACTCGATCAGGTTTTAGCTCAATACGATTGGTGACACGGAGCTAGGACAAGCTTAGGGAAAGAAGTTTCTTTTATTTATTTTTCGTATTGTTCGGAGATCTAAACAAAAGTATTCATGTTACTAGGCGCTACATAACAAAATGAAAAGCTAGGAGGTATCATCCGAAGAAAAGCTATTTTTAAATTTATAACTTCATTGGTGAGTGTTGCGGCTCTAACTATATTGCCCCTATTGTCCCACCCTATAAAGATCCTGCGTTTCGATTAGCAGCAACAGAACGAATGAGGACGAGCTGAACCTTTGTAGTTAAAGGCCCTTCAACTAATGTAGCCTTTGTCTCAATCATTTTTCGAGGGGGTAGCTAAGAAAATACGTCAAGCTGCCTAACTGGAGAACAAAGCCCGGGCGCCGTTTGTCCATCCACCTTTCAGTTACTAGGGCAGGCGCCAGGTCTCCTATGCATGCAAATGACCCCTCACGGTGAACCTCAGAGGCGGCAGTTATGGAAATCGGGAGAAGTTGCCACAGATGGGTGCATACATTCCCAGTAGACGTTTGCATTTATTTCTCAGTAGTCATCACACCGATCACCGTCATCACAGGCACCGAGGCGGAAGCCTAAGGCCAAGCCATCCGCAGTTCATGCAACGGCCTCGTCGTCACCGATTGTGAATTCTAGCGCCTCACTAAAATGGGTGCCAGCTAATACTGTCTGCAATAAAACCATAGCCAAGATAATAGAAAGTATATTTATGATATGAACTATTAGAGCTGTAGCCACGAAAACTATATGGCGCGGGTTGTATTTGAGATCTTAGTGCTTAGTAGGAATTCCGGTTTTCTATGCAATGCATCCGTGGTCCAAAGTTGGGACCCGTTAAAGCACTTAAAATTTCTACGAAGATTAGTATAGAAAAGGGCAAATCGACCCACCGATTTCATCTAGGATTCAGCATGTTGCTTTGAATAGCTTGGTTGAACCACGAGACACATTAGATGGTGTATGCCTTCAAAGTCAGCTGCTATCACATACAACTTAAATCCGTTTTCGACCTGAACAATGGGAATTAAAACGTTATAGCACGATAAGGCATCTTTTGCTAAATTGTGTGGTCGAGGAGTGGAACAACGATTGTTTTGACGCATTCCAGCTTTTTGAACCTGTATTCCTTGATTCACGCACTGTTGTTATGCGCAAGTTTTTGTGTGAACCACATTAGCTCAGACAGAAACATCTAGGTTTCTAGGTTCGAACCTAGATCACAACGTGTCCCAGGAGTTATTAGGCAAATACGTTACCTACTAAACTATCACAGAGACTTGCTCTATCCTAATCTAGCTTTACGTAACCGAACTGCGAAATTGTGCTACCCAAATTTTCCTTTTATGCATGCCTGTCTGCCTTCATCGAATCCTTTCTGCGTCAGGGCTGTGTGTATATTTGTATGTAGTCGACCAACATGTAAACATTGTGGACCGAGCTCTACTGGCTGCTATTCGTCACTGACCACAATGTCGTCGTTCTAGTATTCTAGATAGACTACCGTCGTATAGATGCTGCCTACGTTAATAGGCGTTCGTTCCCACAGCGCACGAACGTCTGCTCCCATAGCCTTCTGTCATTTACCTTGTGCTCACCTAATTGTGGGGGTGCTGTCTACAATGCACTTGACGTTACATTGTTCCGTACGACAAGGGCGCAGTTCAACTATCTCTCAACTGTATTGTTATTTCATGCCGTGCAGACATTGTTACACTGATTATTATTGTAATTGGGGCTGGCACGATCGCGGGAGGTGGGGAAAGGCTTCGGGGCGGGTGTCGCTGGGGCACTGTGTCATATAAGCATTTGCTATCTGACAGCTAGCTTATCATGATCGGTATTAAAGGAAGGCTGAGATAAGAGTTCATCTGTGTGTGGATATTCTGGACAGCGTGGAACGAAGGGAATAACCGAACAAATATGCGAGTGCGAACTTCTGCTTATTTAGCCTGGTAATAGTACTCGACGTACTACGTACACTGGAAACATGTTCGGGACAACGCCACTGACAATATCATTCATAGCGAATGTTGATCCACGTTGACTATTTTACTTTCGGGGGTAAAATGCAAATATCAGCTAGTTTAACCTAAGCTACCGGACGTCTTTCTAGTATAAGGTACACGTGCAACGTGCAGGGATGTAAATACACCGCTTTAATAGTGCACGCTCATTTTGCCTGTGCAATCTATAGTAAGATAAAATTTCATGAAAAGCATATCATTGCACCGAATAATGAAATAGTGATAAGATGACGCATGTGAACTTCCACGCCTCCATGTGCAGCGCATAAATGATGATCACTGTGGTGACCTTTTCAAAGTGTTTTATGTCACAGACGAATCGAGTCATCGTTCCGTACCGAAAACGGTGATTCTACATGAATTCCAACTTGTTGCCCAACGCTTTTCCAACGGATGGAACGACCTCGTAGTCTGTGCTCCGTGGGCATGCTTTAAAGAAATGCCTCGACTGAACCTGTTTCGGCGTCATGCGCCGAATATAACGTATTTCCATGTTGCCTCTATAATTGCTGGATGTCTAGTAGTCAGCACGGCAAGCTATATTTTATCGACCCTACGTACCTCCGTGGCCTTTTTGCGTAACCATACAAAATCTAATTGCCGATATGTCAACTATATTCTTCGTGTAGGAAAACTTTGACATTGGTAATCAGGGAAGTATACCTAAAAGTGTGCAGCTGTACTTTCTGTTTGTTTTAACAGAAATTGCAAGTAGCCTTGCTTCGTCAAAAAGTTGTGTGGATACAGAGATATTGTATCTAATTCGTTTCAACCTGCTCTAAGTATGAGGCGCTTTACAGGAAACATTGTTGCCTTGAAAGAACCTTGGAAATAAATACCTGCAAACTTATTAAGACCATCAACCTTATTGAGAGTAATGTTAGTTTAAAGTTCGCCGCTATTCGGATTGATAAATTTCACTAGGATCAACTTGAGCCAGGTGTATATTTTTTACATTGTATTGCTTGAGTTATGAAGATGCAGTCCAGTTGTTATCTATTCGGAAGCAATTTCTTCTCAAACAGACCGAAAGCCAACCGCACCTAAAAGAAACGAATTAATCAAGTAATTATTTTAATATCTTGGGTTGCAGTAAAATAAATGACTAACATTTCATTTAACCTGTCTATGTTACGGTAGCCCGCTTAAGGACCGGCGGATCGATTTAGAGAACCTTTTCTTTATACTGTGTATTTTTCAACTCCTCAAAAGATTGTCCTATATGACTGCATGTAAGTTAGCTTTAAACACAATCGATGTTAGAAATCGCGAGCTGATTTTTAAGAAGAAAAACGGAATATCAGTGTGTGTCTACATGCGACATGTTTAATTGACAAGAAAGCATTGCAGCCTGCTATGCAAATAGCGTTTATTATTATTATTATTATCTATTAAATGCCGCTGTTTAAGGTGGCTCACTCAGCAAAACTGTCTTCATTTAGTCGCATATAATATAGGTAGTTGATATTTATCATCTTTGTTTATTTCAACAAAAAAAAGGTAGTTTGGCGAAATAAGAATGCCCTAACGCTAGGCAAAACACATGGACTTTTTATAATACATTATTTACAGCTACATCTTTACATTGGACGTGTCAGCCTTAGACTCTACAAGCGCAATTTGTTCTTAAGCATAAATATGCTGAAGAACAATTCATTAAAATGTTCTAAAGGTAAATTAGTACTAGAATAGAGCTATTAAATCCTATCGTAACAAGGAGAATGTGGAAAAAAACGACACGAGGCGAAATCCTATCTTGCATCAATATAAGCGATGCTGATCGTGAGAAAATGTTTTTTAAGAATCACTATTGGCTGCGAAGGAAATCCTTCAACGTCGGCGCCGTGTGGATCCCACGGGTCTGAAGGAGATGAGTTATACGGACTATATCTAAGCAACATATATCAGCTTAGGCAAAAGAAAAAAAAATTCCAGAATACATTGGAGATTATAACTATAATAGATCGTCTTATAAGGCTGGCGGTTTACCTAGTAAAACAAAAGGGAACAACAAATCGACATTTTGATATTGTAAAGATTTGAATCGCTTATACCTGTTACACGTACTATTCCTCTGGCCTCTTGAAAACTACTCGCCTTCACTAAATGGTCGTTCCCTTCAAGTTGACATCGCTCCTTACTGGAACAGAAGCTCGAGCACTCCTGGCCATGTGTTCGATGATTGACTGACACAAAATAACCATCCGAACGTTTGTTACGATTGATCGATTCATATTTTTAGAATTTAAATAAAAGTTCCAAATCAAATACACCAAATCAAACCACGTTCCTTTGCGCACAGATTACGCACTGTGCGAATGGCTGGTCATTCGCGCTTAATTCTATATGACAATGCTTGGACTTGACATCCGTTCTCTTCAAGTTATGAGAACGCCTCATAATGAGATTAGTCGAATTGGAACTCTTACAATCGTTCTATAGTTATATTCTTCCTTGCCTCGTTTTTTTGACCCATTTCTTTTCGACCGGCCTCCGAAGCCGAGACGGGAACAGCTAACGAGTGATGACTTTAAACTGCATCATACAGCTGCATCAAGGGCAGGAACGGTTTCGATAAAAGTGAGAGCAGGCCATTTGACGGTTACGTCAAGCGTTCGTACATATTGTACCAACACAAACCTCTTTCAGGCATTTTCTTCCAGTAGGGTCCGCTTGGAGGCCGACACTGTCGCCAGTGCCCGCCACAATCCACCGGCGACGGTGGGGCGGACGAGATAGTTCTCCACTTAACAAAACAGGAGCAGCCGCGACTCGAATAGCACCAGCAGACATGAATGAGAATGGACTGCCGCCGTGTGGCAGCAGCATTGACTGTGTAAGGTCTAGTACATTGTTTCTGCTCTCTCATTTCGAAGATACGCTACGTAGTTCCTTTTTGTTTGCCAACGAAGCAATTCCCGCGCCCTGCTGCCTTATATGCGCAAGAGTGCTGGTCGCGGTGCTTTGTCGTCCTAACCTGGTCTTTCTTCCCACCCTTTCTTCTCACCTTCTCTCGATCCTTCAGCCACCCGTGTTGCTGCAGCCATTGTTAGGACCACTGATGTTATAGTTGTGCGAAGGCCGTACGTTTACCCTCTTTTATCGCTTTTCATTGACCGTAGCGGCATCGGCGGCGATAGTCGCTGTGACGTCGTTATCCGCTCGCCGACTAGGGAACGAAATATCGTTGGTCTTTCAATTATTTGCACACGAAGGTAGCTTCGCAATTAGGCCCCGTGTATCGGAACAAGAAGCATCACGGAAGTCTTGCTTTTTTTTGCAATATTCATTCACATCGTCGCTTGCGCTAGCACGCTGAACTGGGTCGCTGGTTTGGTCGGCTGCCCGCCACTGGATGACTATCCCGATAAAACGATGTCTGGGCTAGTCAAAGACAATGCGATTGCTTGTGATGTAGCAAAAACGCTCCATTACGTTACGCTACTTTGTCGTGATCGCCTTCGACTGCATCGTCGCCTTCGCCGGAACGATTAGCGTTAGTACTGCTGATACGAAATAGAACTATGTGGTACGCGTTGTTTCTCGTCTAGCCTCGATTCAGCGTCGTTCGCTTTATAGCGGCGCTGTGTGAAAAATGTTTAAACGATTGGACGCAGTTGTGTAGTTTATTGTGGCACACTGTCATCGTAGAGACGGCGCCGTTATGCCATCGTGTCGTCTATACCAAACATGTATAATTGTAGCCAACGAAGCGTCAATGGTCCAATAGGAACGTTCTCATTAATACGTTTCAGTTTAATCGATACATTCTACTGACGTCGACAAACGTCAGTAAGAGGGGCATCGTAGGTAAAGTTGTTCCTGTGACATTTGAAAGTTAGCATGTAACGCACATTTTAAACCTGTTGTAGTCAATAGCTTGTGATCTCAGGGCAAATCCTCTTTGTGTTTACTAGTTGAAAAAAAAGTCACACGTCTTCCACTGCCGTTTGTTTCTCTTATTTATTGCAATCTACTACGTGCGGGATACCTTCTTCGTATGTTATATTTTAGCCCTTGACGACGAGTATTCCACGGAAGATAGATCTGAGATAGTTACTTCAACAGTGAATACCAGCACAATATGAATCCCATAAATTTAGCAAAGTACCATTATGGTCATCCATCTAAATAATGCGGCTCTATAGTAGAAAATAGGTTGATCCTCGGGTTATTCGGAACAAATAAATAGGCGGATGGATGACACAACATATTTGAAACTTGGCGGGCCGAAATAAGTATAAGGACTGAAATCGGCACTCAATAAATCATGCCGTTTTTCGACAAAAAGCCGTCGAAGCTTACTCCAGCTCGATTCGCCCGCTTTCGGTCTGGCAGGTGTCTATTTTAGTATTGCTCGTTAGTGTGGTTTGTTTACAGATAGTAATACGCCCATGTTTATTGCTTCGCAGTCCTTCTCGCTTTCCTTTGTCGTCACCTTCGACAAGTTTCGAATATAAATTGCGACGAGCGTATTTCCTTCTGCTTCGTTAAAGTAACGCGAATCGCAAGCGTAAGAAGTATCACAATAGATGACGCTAGATTTTACTACCCCATACTATGGTCGATTATCATTATGATGCATCTCAGTATAATATGGTCGAAACCTAAGTACAGAAACCCGACCAGCGAGAATGGCTTTTATTTAAGGTAGGCGGTTACGTTCGAATAGCGTATAATATATGTCGGTTGTGTGCTCTAGTCCGTTTTTTGCGCGTGCGCAGTAAATATATCTAGCCCACTACCTGATGCACATTTATGTTTCGCAGTACCCGATATCGAAGAGCTATGTGTGCTTGTGGGCACGTGTCTCTAAATTAATTTCAATGAATTTTGGTTTTAGTACATTTGTGCATAGCCGGCTAAGGTACGGCATTGTTATACTGAATTAGTGCGAAGCTCTTTGTAAGGTTTTGCGCGGTTTATTCGGCTTAATATCTCACAACCGTAGATGGATGCAGTCGTATTAAATAAAACGATTGTATATAAATTGAATATAGCTTAGTTGTGAGAAGCGAAATTAAATAAATATACAGACGGCTAGAGGACGGCTAAGGAAGCCAAATTTTGGCCAGTTCGGAATTCTCAAAAGTAGACGTGCTTATTGTTATTAGCGCTTTAAGTTGGCTGAAATACACTTTATGGAAATGTCAGATCAGTTAAGTTACCGCCGAACTGACTGCCTATATATCCAACCGCTTATTATGTAACAGCGTACATGGGCACGTTGGGTGTAGATGTTTTGCGTTGGCATCAAGCAATGCTCCGGAAGGATTCTATGATAGGTCTCGTACGGCTAACGATATTATGAGAATTTAGGCTAGCATGATCGACGCAGTCGATTAGAGTCTTAGCGCCATTCATGGCGAAGACCTAGGAAAATCTTCGATTCTGTAAAGTCATGAATGTTTATACCATTACGAGTTACTTCGTGTTCGGAATCAAGTGGTAGATGAAGGCAGTCCGGCATCGTGGACATTTGCAAAAGATGATTTTTACAATAAAACAAAACATCAAAAATTCTTAACGTAACTGGATTAACCTACCATTCAGGACAGAAAAAAATGGCATTTTTCTTAAAGTGAAAGAATTATTTAGAAGCGGGAATAAAGAATGAGATGACCATGTTCGTTCTGATGTACTATATATAGATCCTGTTGTAGTAACGTGGTCTAATCATACGCAGTCTCATTCTAGTTATTCGGTCTAGAAAATAATTGTGTAACTATTTAAAACTCGACGTTATCTAAAACGTTTTCATGTCGTTTGTTTGCTACTTAAGCTTTTAGGCATTACTTCAAATGGCCGGTTTCTTGCAGGGAATGAAGTATGTTTATGCTCGAATTCAAGCCTAAACTAATACGTGTCTCTCTCTAACTGAAGCGAACAAACACGGTACCCGCTGTGGTAGGTCTCGTACGGAGGAGACATTTCACAACGGCGGAATACAAGTCGAACATTGACAGCACGTGCGGACCTCGTAAGTTCACATAACTTAGATTAGATTGATTGCTATATTTTTAATGGAAAAGTTCTCTCAAGATTAAAGTAAAAAAGTCCGAACGAAATTTTTGGCTTGCTCCATAGCGGTCTCTGATGAAGCTAATGTGTTATATTATAATGATCTATCTAGGGTGATCGTAAAGTTACGAAACCCTCTGGAGCATATATCAAAGCTTAATTAAAAAGAGTTACGCATTTCCTTTGTTGTTTTTCTAAGTATATGTTTTGATAGTGACACTTATTCTGAAATAAGGGACACAAAATAATTCACGTAATATAGAACGTATCAAATTTTCTGGATTTCAATTTCAGTCGCCGCTGGGATTTTAACTAAACGTTGACGTCTTATGGGACACACTCCTATGTCTCGTTGTCATTTACTCATTGAAGCGGAAGTCACCATATATATATATATATAATTCTCACTGAACAAAAAGGAAGAGAATATTTTCACAAAGACACCTTTGAAAGCGCCAAATATTATTGGACGCTTACTGTTCTTCATATCCAACTTGGAATAGGTTCATAAAGATAGTTGTGGAAGTTTGTTCGAATCCTCAACTATCTAAGCTAGTATCCCGCTTCTTTTAAATAAATTAACTAAATCTCCAGCATAATGGCGTATTGTAGCATATTTTCTTTTCGATGGACTTGAGTGTACTGCTCAAATTTAGAAAGTAGTGATTTTACGGTAATATCATATGCGGTATCAGAAGTAACCGATGAGCTGCCTGATACCGACGAAAGTACATGAGGATTACGCATATTTGCAGAGACGTTTTTGAAGTTATTATTATCAAGTTCAGATAGGTAGAACATAAGGCTAATCCACTGATGCAATTGTGCGTTCCTACGTGGCACAAAATTCCGGATTTTTCCATAACCCTAATGAGCATGATGTCCGATTGGCTCTATTGTCATATCTCTCAAGTTCGTATTTCACTGTTTTTAAATGAGTGCTGTTCACAAACTAAGCCCTTCTTTGACGTTTTGCAGATCTGGTTGCAAAAATCTTTGGGGAAAATGGCTGCAACAAAACATACCATAAGCGACTTCTTTTCGTCTTGTGTCTAATCTTATTGGCGTTTTGGATGATTTAGAAGGGAAAGAGTGAGGTTTTAGCTTGACGCAGACACTAACAAAAGCTTCCGATCAAAACGGGAAGCTTTTGAATAATTTCACTTCAAGAGCAAAACAAATCAAGCTTGATTAATTTTACAATTAGTTTAATATAGTACTACTGCTTAATTTTATTTACCCACATACGACGGGTATTAGGCACCTATGAATTTTCTCTATTTAATAAAGCAATATACATTATGCAATTACTTATTCGCCTATCCTTCATGCCGTACATTTTGACATTTAGCGGCAGAAAAGAACTCATTGGAAAAACGTTTGTCCTTTCAAACTCTATTACCTTTTAGAGAATTGACATCCCGTCTTGAAACGTCCCTTCTTCTAGTGTCTTTTATCACAAAAAAGTTAGTTTTAAAGGGTCAGGCGGTCGTTGCCGTAAGCCATGCCCTCAACATGTGACGTAGCCCGTCAAATAATGTTTAATTTTGAATATTCGCACACGCTTTGCTATCCTACCTACCATGTGTACCTTTTGTTACTATAAACAACGTATGTCGTTTTATCCGCCTTTCTGTAGCCCCACTTCTCGGAAAAACTCGACTTATTTACTTATTCCAATCTTATCTCGGCTGTCTCCTGGGGCAAAGGGCTCTGGCCTTGCCAAAGAGAACCGGAAGCAGGAACGACTTACCGACCCCCGTCCGCCCATCGAATCACCATAGATCACGTTCACCACCACCACGCGCATTCTTTGTATAACTGTTTGAAAATCGTCCCTGCAACGGTGCACTCTATTGACACCTCCATCTCTCTCTCTCTCTCTATCGTTCTTCTCTTATACCGCATTTGCGTGCCCGTCGCGCTCGGTGTCGGCACACTTTTCAGTATTGAGACGAAGTTTCCATTCGAAAAAGATAGTTCATTGAGAAAACGACAACTGGTTCGGTCGGTAGACTTCTTCCGTGGTAATGGTACTGTTCCTTTCAATACTGCTGTATGCATTTCCTCAATCTGCATTTCCGTTTCCTTCGTCATCAGCCTTTCGCTCGCGATGTTGTGATAGCAGTCCTTTGTACAGCGATTCGAGGTCACTGAGCTTCAACGTTTGGCTGGAAACCCATTAGATACCCGTTGTGCCTGATAGCGGCGGTAAAGTTGTCCTATGAACGGTTTGAGGCCATGGAGAAGAACGTAATAAGAGAAAAGAACAGGAACTCAAGGCCTACAACGACGCATAAGAATTAAAAAAATCAGCTTGTACATACTGTCGCATCGAGGATTTCCTAGCTCTCTTCAAACATTAGCAGGATTGGATCGCCTTCACGCTAAGCGTCACAAAGCAAAGCAAGCTATCCATTCATATCAGCGGATCTGCAAGCAGCCATGGTCCCGTCGAAATTTATATTATCCATGTTGTAAGCTAGTAAGTGAGTGCACTTTCAAGATCCATGATGTTTTGAGTATTGCTTTATCTTTTAATCCATTACCGCAACGAATAGACAGGCTCGAAAAGATAGCAATTAGAAAAAAAATACGCGTTCGCGTGAAAAATTGACATTCAAATTACTATACTAGCAAACTACTATACACTGCGATAATGAGCTAGCATTTACTTAATCTAAAAAATTAGTATAGTCTTCAGAGAGTTTATCCCATTTATATTCAGCTCTATTCATCAATAATATCTTGGTGAGGGTTGATCGTTGGGATCAAACGTTAGTACCTGGAACGGAAAGTCTTCTTAGCTTCTACAGATAAATTAATTAAGATCACGTTCGCTGGTTCTATATGCGAACCAACGTTGCTTTGGCTCGAAGTGGAATTTGATAGTCCATAGGATTACATGAAGTATACATACACATTTTCCATGTGCAGCTCAATTTGCCTTTGCCATAAAAAACGTATCCAATTGTCAAGTGTTTTGTTTGCTCACAGCAGTTCATCCCAGTTACGGTGATACCCCTGCAGTGCATTTACGACCACTTACATTTCTACAGGTAACGGCTACACATCGTAATGTGTTAATGCTGCTATTTGAAGTGGCCTGGAGCCTAAAATCGCTCACCTTCGTTGTTACAAAGCTTGACAGCGCAAGAAAAATGGCATGGTGCGCCTGTTGAGAAGTAGCATACCGCGTTGGAGTGAAAGAACAATGAGTTTTTGATTAGGAGACTAAGCACTGCAAGACGAGATGCCGTCAGTTAAGAGGTCCTAGACAACTTGGACTCATTTGCCTAATAAATAACGTATATTGGTCTAATTATATGAAGTGTTTATCCTATGAGGCAGTGGCCACAGTTAGCTAATTATTGAATACCATGATGTTTTTCTAGCTGGGGTACCGAGAAGCTGTACCGTGTAGAACGCTGACATGCATATAAACTACGATGGTTTCTTTTTTACTTTTGTAGTTGAGTTTTGATAACAGCAATGCAAAGCTTTCAGATATGGTTAATTAGAACAGGCTATAAGTTTGTCTGACGCATCTCACTTGTATTATCTGAATTGGTTATCCGCTGTGAGTTTGTGCGTTAGCGTCGTGTTTGGTCGAGATCTAAAGAGCAGCACGGGAACCCACTTAAGGGTTTCTGTTTTCTACTATAAACATCAAACAAACAAACAACAAATGGCTAATTGCATGGGTGCAAGGTATTAAAGTTTCGTTCTAAATACAATGTAGGAACAAACGTGACATACACCTATCCTGACACGCTTTCCCAACGGGCCCGGAGTGGCATCAGTTTGAATGAATAGGTAATTGCGCCGTCTGATATTTGTACTGACCTGTGTAGGTCCGTGGTTTATCGAAATATTGTAACTGATCATTTTTCCGGTTTCATGCATAATTTCTATGTTTCTAATTATTTTCAGGAGGTTTGCGACTTTATCGACAACGTTGACGTGTCTTTGAGGTTATTCTTCTTCTGACTCTACTTTTCATGACACGATACTGTATTAACCAGGCTTATGAAGAAGCGCCTTTCAACGTTAATCTTTGGTTGTACGGACAGCTCGTGCAACCTTAACGACAAAATCAGTACTGAGAGAACGCATAGGTGATATAATTCTGCACACAAATTTATTATTTAATATTTCACCCTGTCCATTATGAATCCACCAGGCATAAAAATTAACGCTATATGTTTGTGTACAAGTATCCTATGTTGCTAAACCTAGCCTCATTTTATGAGGTTTTGTTGTGCAAACTGTGCAGGACCTTGAATGTTTACGTGTCAATGCTCATATTATATAATAGTGTATATACATTATATAATAGTATAATATATAATGAGGATACTAAAAGCGTAATTCACTTTCTAGTAAATTATTTCTTAGTAAAATATTAAAATACATAATAATCTTTTCACATTTTAACAACAACATAATCTACCATTATGTTTTTATTGTGAGACTGCAGGATTAACTATTATTGTTATTAACGACGTCTAGAAGTTTACACTGTTACACTATGATGCAGTCTGTTGGTGTTAGTCCTTGTTAGTGTTTCTGGTAGCGACGGCTTGAATGGTATCGCTGAGCTGACATCACGATATAGTGACAGCTGCCGTGAAAAGTCTACATATATAACATCACCTTCAAATTCTGTAGTAGTCTTTTGATCGATGATGAGGAGTACAATGTTCTGAATGTCTGAAGTTCCCGCACTTTAAACGGCTTAAAAGTCTGTTATCTAACAGAATTACATGCCCGAATTTCATGGAAACTGAAAAATGTCAGCTTTTTTTTGGAGCTCTCAACCACCTAGATGTGAGACAAGTTTCCATTTCCTACTCCAGGTATGTTTACGACATGTTCCTTCTCCCTATCCCCCGTCTAACTTACGCATACCAAGAATATCAGCAAAGCTTGAAGTTCGCCAATGTTTTCCAGTTCTTATTTCAGAAATAAAATAAGTGCATGGCAAGCAGTCAGTTGTTTGCTCTGGGGCTCGTCATACGCATACCACCCTTAAAACAACTCGACGGATAGACGGGGCGTCATGTGTTATATGCACAATGCACCAGAAGCTTACGACAGACGCTACACAAACGCATCATTGTCTCGTTTTGAGTCCCCCGTCCCCCTCCCAACAAAGCAGACACTCAAAAGGCCCTTGTTGATACAATGACTGCTGTTGCGATCATCACTTCTGCTGGGTTTAGTACTGCGAAGCCTAAAGCTTATAACTAAGCGCGCGAATAATGGGTTTGGGGGAAGGAATCCCTGCTTGTTGAAAATATCACATGTAATGCAACTCGTGTACACCGCGGCAGAAGTGCCGATAATTTGCCCGTCAAATTTTTCATAAGCTCCTGCAACTCCCGGCAGCGCGTATATGCCGCAATAACGATGAGTGGAAAGATAGGGGCATTCACAGAATTTCTGAGATGTACACAGGTCACACGCACGATACTTGGCGAATGTAGAAAAAAATGACCACCTTGATAATAAGTGTGCATTTGTGTGTCGCTCTCTGCCAAGTCGGAGTAGTTGGACGAGTGACAGAGGTGGAATGCAGTTCGAAGGTGTCCTTTGAGAATTTATGCAGCATACACAGGAGCGGAGTGTATACCTTCCATTGCATCAACCTGAGAACTGGAAAGTCTCTTAACCTGAGCGTCACGACAAAATGAACAAGAGCTGAATAGTAGTCAGTATTTTACTGGGGCATTTTGGGTTTCGTATAAATACGGTGTTCCACGATTATTTTGTCATTTGTGTTGTTATTTCTAATTCCTGCTGTGTTTCTCTGCCAGCGTATCAGAGAATGAAAAATTAAAAAATACATACTTTTCAATTTAATCTGCTAAAAAACGAAACGCATTTGATATTCGGTGAGCCTATTTTATGTAGCGTAACTATCCAAATCCGAGTAATTTTCATAGATTGTTAGCTTTTGGCAATGAGTACTACTGAAGGCGGCCAGATTCATTCAGTTGACTCGTACTTTTGAAATAGTTTTTAGGTATTGCTATCTGAGCCCCATGATGATATATACCCATGATACGAGAGAAATCCGTTATTGAACGAAGTAAACTTTTGGCTAAACCGATCCAGGCAACTAAATCAGACCCACGATTGGAAGAAGGGTAATATTTAACCAATGTTTTTAGTTGGAGTAGACATTACAAGTACTAAGTATTCCGTATTGGACGATGTCTGCCACCCCTTTATCTGCAGCATTCTAATGTACGTTTACTTCTGACAAAAAACCATTTCAGTTGCTTTATTTAATATGAAATCCTACTTTTTCCTATTAATTCAGAGGTTTGAATATTGATCGAAATATAACATTCCTCTACGAAGCTCAAGGTCAGGCGATATGAGTTTTCGTTGGGAGCTGATCATTCTTTTCGTTCATCTAGGCCGCTGCGGCTAACGTACATCACCCGCTTCTATCAGTACGGTTATAGCACGTTTATATTTAGCGAGAGTGGGCAAAAGCAGATGAAAAGGAACGAGGGTGAGTATTTTGAGTGAGCAGTAAGAAACTCAGCGACGTTCGCTGCTGCGACGACTGACGCCTCTTTCATAGACGCTAAACGTTTTCGTAGCCATTCGACAGTGCCATGGAAAAGGCCTGCCTTGAAGTAACGAAAAAAAAATAAGGAAAAAGAGGCAAGGTCTGACTATAGCCTTTCTCTGTCGAAAAGTGTCTCAATGGCTCTCATGCCTCATGGATCCGCAGAACCTTAGCTGCCAGAAGTTCTCGCACACCGGGGGCCGACGTGCGGCATACAGTAGCACATTCTCTTGGCCTTGTCTGTTAAAAGGCTGCACGGCACAGTGTGTTTCAAAACGCTTCGTCATTAGAGGTCGTTCACTCTATCAGTGAAAGTTTGCGTCCAGATATTGTCGCTTCAGAATAGACAACTCGATATACTTCGACAGATCTTAGCTTCTATATTTATTATTTCTTCTACTATAGAGATATTATCGGTATTATATAGCTCGTACGAATACCACGACAATAGAAATTGCTACAATGGCGCTAATTGATTCAACTTCATCTACGATCTTCTCTGCTAGGAGTGAAACATTGCGGCGTCAATATTGCCATTTAATGTTTGTAATTTGTGGCGAGGTAGGGATTCATTTTAGTACAAAAAGACTAGCGATTGAATGTGCAGACTCGCCCAAAAAGCACACCGTTTAGCTATATGCAAGTGCAGGTATAACGAAGAAGATATCTCATTTCGACTATAAGAGCCCCTTACCTAATAAAGTGTTCGTTTATAGTTTTCAATTTTTGAGGAGCTAGATTTTGAGAAAAACTATAAAACTTAAGTTAAAATATCTTCTGTTTTGTTGAACTTTATCTGTAGTCTGATCATATACATATAAAACATTAGCTAATGTAATAATGCCCCCCCCCCCCCCCCCCTACTAAAGTTCAATCAAATATTGACCGAACGAATGTTATTTTAGTCTATGGACCTCCTGTCTAGCGACGGGTACCGTTCTATTTTCCGTTTCTGGTCATGATGAAACTGTGCTATTTCTAACGGTTAATCAATTGTATGTAGTTTCTGTTTATACATCTCCATGATATGCATTGTGGTAAGCAGATCACTCTATGTACGGAGCGGGACGATTAGGAAGGCCTCACTGCAACTTTACCACTTCAAAAAGTACTTGGGCTTTAATGCTAAGTACAGCCTCCTAACAGATGTATAAAAATGGCCAAAAAACACACATCAATTTGTGTGCAATCCAATGTCTTCTACGTTAGCCTACTCGCGAGTCTTTCCAGGCCTATGAAATGTTGACATTTATATTTCGGTACGACTTACGTGCTGTCTTTCTTTCGGAAATAGTAACAATGGCGCCAGCAGTGGCAGCGGTGGAGCTACTAATAGTTCAAGGAATATGGCTATGTAGCAGTGTAGGGAAAACCGATATCTTTATCCGGTGGGCTTTGATTTCCAAGTGGTCAATTCACACCTTTTTACCCTTTTTCAGAGCCGGAGTTTCTACGATCTACAAAACCGACAACATGCATAATGTTCAGTCTCGCTCACCCCTGGTCTTCCTAACAAAGCCAGTTTTCGATGGCTCCTTCTTGCAGACAAACTACCGCGCTCGCTTCAAGTAGATCACGGCATCCAACGTTTGAAGATTGAGTAATAATAAAATCTTCTGTCGCTTCATTGTCTTTTTCGCTCAAGACGTTCGTTCAAGACTTTTAGTATTTTGAGGTAACAAATTGTCGCAGTTTTTGTGCGTCGCAAGTGCAACGTAGCCGTTGATGGATATATCTAAAGTAAGGCTTATTCTTAGTACAGGTACCTGATTGTTTGCAGGCTGCACTTTATTAGCACAATTAATTATTATGGCACGAGGCGTTTGCGCGTCGTTCATTTGTTTCAAAATACGTCTGGTCAGTTTTTCGATGTTTTGACTGAAACGTCATTTTAATTCGTAACACATACTGACACCGCCGAGACGTTTTAGAGAAGAATTGAAACAGATAGGTTCCGCAATTCGCCTGTCGTATAGTTTTATTCAAGCGTGTTTATAAAGAGTAGAATCTGGATTTAAGGCGTGCTGCTCGAAGGTCTATGGCAGTCAGAATCTACAGAACTTATCGCCCGGGGAGTGCTGGAAAGCAGTTTACAAGATATATTATGAGTAGCACATGTGAGGACACTCCAAGCTAATACAGTAAAATTTTGCTATAAAGTATATCAGCTGATGTATTTGACGTCTTATTATACTACGTACGGTTGTGTCTTCATCTATGCCTAACCATTGTTTTGCCCCTCTCTAACAGTTACGCTTCAAATAGGATAATAGATTGCTTCCCTATTAGCAATAACGTACGTGCTTCATTCCACCACGCTAGGCTTATGCATCCGCTTTTCTTCCCAATAAATGGCAAAAACAGACAAGCAAAAACGAATACGAATTTTCGGATTCGTCTAATCTAACAGAAGTCCAGCAGAAAAATTAATTAGCAGAAAAAACATCGTTTTAACCTTAGCAAAAGCCAACTGAAACCTATAAGTGACGTTTCACACAATAATACTTGCCGACTTACGTCGTGACTGCATGATTCAAATAATAGTTCTTCGCATTATACCCTTCTGATCAATAAGAGCCTGAGACTGTTTTCCTGTTGAAGTAGCCATTGGCTGCACATATTCGTTACTGCCCACATCAGCATGTGCTCCACGTAGATATGCAACCACAACATACTGTAGACAAAATATCATTGCCTTGACCCTTTCACACAGTTTGTGACCGAATCCTATTTCGTTTTCTCTGCTGTCCTGTCTCCCTTCCAACACCTAAACACTCATTCCGCTTGTTTTTAAAACTCGCCACCTTTCTTCTTTTCTTATACCTATAACATGTCGAGTATTTTTCACCGGTACGACGGCAAACCAGCTCTTTGTTAGGAGACTCAGCGCACGAGGCAAACTCTCGACTTTTCTTCTGCCGACCTTTATTTCGTTTTCCTTTTCGCCCATTATTTCTACTAGCTGCATTTATATCGGGCGCTTCCTACCAATTTATTGGGCCATCTTTTTCTCAAGCGTGTAAAGCCTGTGAATTTGAATTTCTCTCTATGCCTCCTTTCACGATTGAAATTCATCAACGACAAATTGAATTTCGAAACCGATCCAGTTTCTGCATCTGGATGCCGGACTACATTTGGTTCTTCGGCACTTTTTAATTAGTCCCATTCGAATTTATTCATCATACAGGTTAAGCGTTTTCGCTTTTGCCACTCAGCGCGAACGAAAACAATTAGATCATGGCTTCTACATCCTCTATTTTACTGGAAGTTGAGTGTTGTAGCAATTTTATTAGGTAAATATAGAAAAAAAAAAAAAAAAACAACGGAAGAATCTCAGATTATATTATTGCTTAACTAGTGGTTTTCTGAAAATATGACTATATTTATTGCGTACTAGTACTAGGTTAACGTAACGACTAATGGTTACCGCGCTTGTGGTAAAACCCGATCTACAAAAGCCACTTTCGGGGTAGTTTTCTGCCAGGGCTGAAATGATTTTCAGAGCAGCTACAATTGCAATCGACAATTAGAATTATTTCAAAATACCACACGGTATCATTTACCGTGTTTCGAATCGTTTCAACATATTCTGTCGCGCGCCGTAAGCTGGAATAATTACAGCTGACTTCTCTTACAGAAAGCCTTCTAGCGGCGCAGAATTCCAAAAAAAAATGTCCCTTTGCGGTAACGATTTCCCGCTGAAGCAGTCCCTTCCCTACGCAAACCGACGAATAGATGTTAGCAGTCGCACCTTTATAGTTAGACGATAATTATCTAGTCCCTAATGATTCGGCTAAAGCTGAGACACCTGTCGATTTTGTGTTTGTTGCCATGGAGACTGTACTTCCACCCTTCTGTATTTTATTGAAACTTTCCATACTTTCTTATCAAGTTACTCTGCATGATAGTGGCCGGGTCCTATAGGGAGAAGTTTCTCCTGATTTAACGTTAATTTTTTACAAATTACGCCAATTTTAAAAAAAAGCGTCAAAGCCAATCACTACCGTTCGGTAGCTCACGCATTCAGAGTTCGCTTACTTCAAAAAATAATAATTGACCACAAAGGTTACTGGTCCTAATAAGCCATGGAAAGCCAGATTATATTGTGACTTATTTAGCATCGAAACCACCTTTTGTTATCGATTATTTTTATATAGATTTATTATAGATTTACGTAAGTTCGGGAGGTATAAAGTAACGGCAAAACAACCGTTAATGATAATGGTCGGTAACTGGGATTATCTCGGCTTATATTTACAATTTTATTTCGAATATAAAGGATGTTTTTTTCAGACGGGATTCAACGAACGCCTTAAATCTATAAGTTGAAGTCGCATGGTCCTTTTCACAACGACAATGTTCTTGACTACTTGAGCGAGCGGTAAATAATGTGCCCACCCGTTGTGCTGCCGGCGACATGACCACTTCTGTTTAAAAGGCTATAGCCTTATGCACTCATAAACAATTTCATAAATTCATTTTGAGCAACCTAACGATAAATGCGCATACCTAAAGAAAGATCCAGAGCTAACAATGAAACCGTTGATATTATTTTTAACCGTTCTATAATTGAAAATATATAATTTTGTGTTAAACTTTAAAAAAGTATCGTATTTTGCTCCAAATCATGGCGATTTTATGAGGAAACATGTTAATTCTATTGAACGAGCGCAGAGTCAGTGTGATCCAAGGGTAACAATCTGTCTATGGTGTAAGGCAGGCCATAACTCGTTCTATAGACTATTCCGATCCGTTAAGATTTTACATTTCATTAACATTCGAAAAGACACATTTCGCAGATACAACAACCATATCAAATGGGGTTTTTATAAAGAGTCTTTTGTCATGCATTAAAATAAGATAACATGCAGAATAATCGCAAAATAACTTTCGTTGACGTTGGTCACAAGCTTGCGTTGAGCCGAATTTTAGGATTACGAAAAAAAAAGCTGTCGGTCAACTCTACCAGTTACCCAAAACATACCATTCAAATGCATAGAAAGCCCGAAAGAGTCTCCCTGAACAACCAGTTGAATAATTTCGTTTTACTTCGCTTTTATTTAGCAGAAACATCGATTCTATTCGTTACATTAATTTCCAATTTGTATGCTATTGTAACCCTTCTTAATTTGTCTGTATCTAACGAATAATTTATTCTGAGACTATTTATCGATCAACTATCAAATCAAACAATCAAAGACAGCCCTTCAGTTTTCTTCGAGCGCTTGTTTAAACACACTTCAAATATCTACGTGAGATAATGCGGATATGAAATAATAGATGGGGGACATACTGCCTCGCCAAGGTCGTTAAGCGATGTGAAACGAATTACTTGGCAGGACTAAAATGTCTCCCGACTTTTTTCTATCAGTCGCTGGTCTGTAGTTTTTTTTCTAGGGATAACCAAGGCCTGTGGTAGACTAAGGCCGAGACTAGGATTTAAGCCGAAAAATCAGCCACTATAGACCAACCTAATCGAAGTGGAGCGGTACAAATGGAGATGATTGTCGCTTGCGTAAGTTGCCATGTTCTTTATATGGGATTAGGCAGACGCAGCATGGCGATACCACTACTGCTACTTCCGCAATTGGACGAGTACGAGGTACCTCGAGACGTTTCTCTTGTAACACCCACTAGCTGTAGCGTATCTTGGCTAAGATTGAAGAAGGAACCGGGCGTGCAGTACGACTGGACTAGACCACGATGTGAGGGAAATAGCAAAAGAGCCGAGGAAGAATAGCCTAGGAAGGTCGAGAAGCAAAGATTATGGACGTAGAGAAAATAGTAAGGGAAGCTTGTCTCCATAGGAGACAACACGTAGGACGCCGCTAGCGTTCGCAATCATTGTTATCCTACCGCCGCCTCTTGTTCACCCTACCCTTCGACCCGTTTCTCCCCTACCTTCAACATAAAAACGTACCAAGTATATGACAATGCATGCATAAGGTCGGCGATCACCTTGGCGATACAGCGAAGGAGAACAGTTACGTTTAATCATATAGCGGTGTTGTCTGTCTGGCACGTCGCGCTGGAGTTTGCATAGAGAAGAACACAAAAGTACCTGTTATTGTACGTATGTGCCGACAAACACGTTACGATTAGGTCAGCAATCAATATTCAGGCGTTCATACAGAAAAAGCTGGATAAGTGGAAGAAACGATTCGTAAATGGGACATCCTAATTAATGTCAATGTACAACCATGTGTAAAAGACGTCATTTTTATTGCGTTATACATGCTAATTAGGCTAGACTGAAATCGAGTCGCAAAACCAACAAATTCTGAGGAGAGGTCTGTGGTTTTCCACAAACATAACGTCTTAGGGCTATCAGGAAGTAACGTAGACAGTAGTGTCAGCCAAAGACCTCGAATTATCGTAGATATAAGTATGGCGGGCAAAAGCTGTGTCAAGTTAGAGAATGCTACATTACCGCTTGAGGATTATGGTGAACGAACGGGCAGAACTTAATAACCGATATAATAAAAATTAATTAAGGAAAAATATGGAATTATTATCGAAGTCAATAGTTGCTTATATGGTAGCGATGCCGGGCTTTGTTTTGTTTTGAGAATCCAAAATAAGTCTTGCAAGATACATCTTAAGATAACTCAGTGGTAGGCGAGTGCTTGATGTTTTGCTTCAAGCATATAATACTACAGACTTTAAGTAAAGATAATCTACCAAAAAGAAATATATACTGATTGTTCAGATTACTTGCTATCTTCACGACTAAGCATAACCGGGACGGCCATGTTCGCCGACGACTAGCGCGACTGGACGTCGGAATATTGTGACAAAACCAGAGAGAAAAGAATTATGAAAGCTGACAAGTTCTACAACTGTGAACTGTGCTAAGTTGGACTAATTTCCAAGAGAGAAAAAGAAAATAGTATTGTGCTTGACTATCTTATCTCTAACTTTGGAATGTTCCATATTTAACATTCATGCCGATCAGGAACGCGTGTTTCATAATGTGCGGCCTACGATCTGTCATACATAACGTACATTTGCCTGATCAAGTTTTGCCTGGTGGCATTGCTGAACAGTTTCACTAAATATATATGTAGTAAATACGGTAGCAAAATTATATTTCTTTAATATAATGCATTAAATAAGGTGTTATGTTATGTTAGTTACCCTAGAAGCGCGGGATTGCACCAAATCGTGACTACCGTAACGGGAAATAGAACTGTGTACTCTGAACCTGGAGGCTCGAACCTCTATTGAACCCACCTGAGGTCCCAGAATTTGGAGCGGCCGGATCGATTCGGCATTTCAGACTTGTGCAGTCGTTCGTCCATGAAATGTCATAGTGATGCTTCCGCCACCCGTGCTGCAGTTAGTAGGGCTTTGCGACATTATGCGTCCACCTCGCAACGCTTGGTCAGACAAACGAGGTCAGCGGACTCGAGGGTAATCAGAGTTATCGAACGGAGGGCTGAATGGCGGAAACAGAAAAGATAGAAGGATGAAAGACCGCTATCTTCGGAAACAAGCTTCGGAATGACACTAAAGTTATCAATGGAAAATAAGTTACAACGAATAAGTAAACACTTAAAAAATACGAAAGTTAACTGAGCACTCTTTCTGGTTTGGAATCAAACTTGTATAAACTTCTTCAAACCATCGAATCGAAAAATAAATTTGCAGTATTTTTTTTTCGATAACAAACTTAGCATTCTATTTAAATTTGAGATGAGCATCGATGGCAGAAGAATACATTAAACTCAAGTAAAAAATCCCTTTATTATTTTGTGTGTTGTAAAGTAAAAAACCAAAAACCTATTTTCACACTTAAGAATATCTAAATAAACATGCATACCTATAAACGTAGAACAAAATACCTATCATAATCACTTTTTATTTACAACAAAAAACCTCTATTAGCGACGCGATAGTGACAGGATTAAAGAGGTGCGCGTTTCATGATCAAATTCGTACTCGTTTATGGCGATCGCGCTTTGTAACTACAGAGTTCATGAGGGCACAGATCTAGTCGGCTATCGAGTAACTAATAATGAGAATTACCATGTACTGCAGAATAGTTATCATTTTACTTCCATTATTTTTGAACGCGTAGTTCATAGTAAGTTAGAAGGGCCACAACATAGTGGGCGTACATCGCGCCGATGAAGATACCTTAGCCTTAAGCCCATGTAGACCTCTAAGATAAATGTAGTCGCTTTCTGCTGCTATGTGCTGGCACTGCGTAAAGACACGAGATTATATATAGCGGCAAAGGCGAATAAATACTCATAAACTAAGAACTGATTCAGATCATTGTTACGGATTTTTCCACGAGAAAAAAAGCTATAATATGTACTCAATTTGGGTATGAAACGTTTTGTCAGAGCTGTCTAGAGTCGGCTGTCAGATTACTCTTGAATCTCGCACGATTTCTGCACTTGTTCCTATTTAATTACAAATATTCATTCTTATTAACGTAAGTACCAATCGAAATAGACTTACATTAACTTCTTTTTTTTTATAAGTTTAACGAATAATATTAAAAGATAATATTTGGCAACTTATATGAACGTGCTAACTATTAAATGCAAGCTGGGAAATAGCTGCAAGCGACCGCTAGCAAGAAATAGGATCGTCGAGGTAAATTTACAAATAAAGCAAATTATATTCAACCTCACTTGTACGTGAGTTACCTACCACGGTTCGTCGTGTGGGGTTCGGGCAAGCATTGATAGCTGGGAAAGCTGAGAAAAAAAAGGCGGGACTGGAATCAGGTTGCTACGTTTTGCTATTATCATCAATAACGACGTTACTTTTTTTCCATTGATGACAGACGATCGGAGGCACTTCCATTAGTCGGAGCACGATTACCAGCTATGCGTTAGCCGTCAATGATATTCTTGTACTCGCGGCTAATGGACTTGCCCTCATAATACTCTAAATCCATATTATCGACAGCAGACAACTCATGTTCGAATTTATACCCGGACTGATCGTAGCCGGACTCATTCTCATCATGCTTTTCGTCGCGATATGGGTCTTTTTCGTGTTAAAGTTTGTCTTCATTTCCATCTAGAGACCAACGACGAAGACTAGTGTCTTCGTCGTTGGTCTCCTGGTTGCCACTGCAACGGTGTGGTGATGCTTTTCATTATCTAGTTCACTTGCTGGCTTCGCAGAGATCCGGTCATTCATTTGTTTACTCTAGGTGTCTTCCGCCGTTGAATTACTGCTATTGCTCTCTATGTCAGAACCTTCGATGTCAATGTACTCGAAACTAGACGACTCCGAGAAATAAATAACACCACTAGGGGCTTCATTAAGGGTTCGCGTCATGTGGATCAGCATTTAGAAGTCCCAGAAGTGTAAGGACATAAGACAACAACTGGCCGTCAACTGTTGTCGACGATTGTCTTATTTGTTAGCTGGTCAAGTGACATGAAATTGCTCTTCCTCATCAAGCTGAATGTTGGGCTTTGGGTATATTGCTGAGGTTTTACAAAGCGCGGAGCACAAACCCCATATGGGTCAGACAAATAGTAACTACGAACTATTGTAAAGAAAGCTTCTAACAAGCGAAGATAAAGCCCAAAAACGGGAAGTGCTGACCTATGATTGAGATCACAGGACACGGGATAGGTATTCGTGGCGCAACTTTTGTCAGCGTTTACGAACTGATTCTAGGTCTTTGTACTTTATTTACCATTTTTATTTTAATGGAAGCATTTTAGACGCACGGTCTATCTACCAGTTGACTAAGGAAGGAAACCAAGCAGAACCTGTGCCGCGATAAAGTAAACGCAATAAGAGTAGGCCGAACGGTAATCAGTTTATACTACTGGTCCGTATTTGTTTTTACTATTTATTGCGGTTTGTTAGCGGATGAAGTAGTAATTAACCTGTAGCTGTCATTACCGTAATGATACGCCAACAATAAATGTATGATCATGTATACTTTCTTCTTAAACCATTGGTCTTCGGCTTTGTTGCCCCCTGCACAGGGGCAGAACCACCGGCCAGTTAATATCAGCTGCAAAGTAGAGCCGCAGTTGGCAGAACTTCCTTTTTTCGATAAAAGCTACAGATGTTTGTTCGCTATTGACTCCTACAAAAACCACGCTAAATGTGGGACTGTGAAGTCAGGAGGAATGGCAAGATGTGAATTTCGTCCCTGTATTAAAAAACAACTGCCAAGAATACCGATTCAATGCACAATATTCAAGCTGTTGTAAGTTGAAGTTGTAGGATATGTTGAGGGTTGATCAGAGCCTTAAGGCAGTAAATGTGCTATACTTAAAGATTAACGCATTTTCCTTCGCTTGTTGTATTTTCTGTTTTAATGATAAAAACGGCAGCTCATGAGTACATATAGGGTATAATAATATATTTATTAGGAACCTCTACACTGAACCTAGCTCTACCTACTACTTTGACCTTCTGCAAAATTCTGTGTGTAAACGTCATCACATCGCCGTCGAACTTTAGGCTCTTGGCAATCTGCGTCTACTTGAATTGAAACAATAACTACTTTCAAAGATCAGTTTGACTGGGTTGTAATAGGTATACAACAAGTAGCAATTGGTTTAGCATTAAGTTACCGAAGGTCCTGTTTTGGGAGGCGTTTTCCTTCTTGAGACAAGTTATAGCCAGCACATTGTCGTAGTGTACCATATAAAATGCCTACTATGTAAATAGTAATACAATTCTCATTCAGTAAAACTTGCTTGTGATTTTCCGACAGTCAACCATATGGAAAACAAATATAGTAATTTTGACGTTTTATGAAGGGAACGGTATATAAATATACAGTTGTTTAGGTATTTTTGTAAAGAGGACGCAGGTTAGTGCTGGAGTAATGGAAAAATAGGTGCTTCAAATAGCAAGTCAATAGAGCGACTATACTGAATAGCGAGTTACACATATCCTGATAAAGGCGCTCATCTCGATCTTTGATTCGTTACTTTCTCAAAATTGACGTCACGGTGAAGCCTATCTATGAGATAAACCGCTACGAGCCCATGCGGCCAAAATATTCCACGAATTTATCGTACAGCTTCTTAAAACCCACACTTGATTATTTCGGATTATGTACTTAGCGTTGGCACGTCGTTATTTTAAAGTCTTTTCTAGTATGCAGAAATACAGTGTTATATATGGTACCTTGTATAATCTATCTAATTTCGGCCACCTTGTTTCTTCTAGCTAAGCTAGTACGATGATGTCGTACTGCCTTCTTTCCGTATGAAAAAAAAAACCCCAGTGATGAGGATTTTACAAAGTACATGTGATTCGGGGACAAATGCTAGACTTTATTGTGTCACGTGTATAAAGGTCCCGCGTACATCCACTGAAGAAGACTGCCGAAAAGCTTTCATTAGAATCTAACATTCTACTAATATCTTTCTACTTTAGTATAGGATGACCAAATGAAGCAGTATAAAAATAACAACGATAACTTCCCATAAGCGCCGAGTAGTCGTAGGTTATGAAAAGACAACTATGAGAAAAATATTTCCAAAAAAACAGTTGCTTCTTATCGAGCGAACAAAAAAAAATTAAGAATTTATCATTTACTCTATTGGTTACATATACACTATATTATAATAATCTATATAAAATAGCAAACACGACTGTGTGTGGGTCGAACGAAATTATCTTTGACTTTTTAAACATGATAGAGCAATATATTTCGAAATAATTTTTGACATAGACTTTTTTCACGTACAGTGGTAAAATAGAGTTAGCTTTAAAGTATGAATAGCAAGACTGAAAATAAAAAAGCAGATTCTTATTTGACACTTATCATTAGATAAAAGAGTATCTAAAGGTGGTTTATGTTAGAAGACCAACACAGATTTGGTGTTTGACGCTTTACTAGCCAAATTAATCAACTAAAAAATTTCTATTACATATCAAAGGGATTTTTCAAATTTATAGAGAATAAGCATCTATAACAGTAAATTTTTATTACTACTACTAAAATTATGCACAGTTTTTATTAATGGATTATGTTTATTCCGCAATTATCGTGTGTGTGTGTGTGTGTGTATATGTTATGATATGTATTTACAAAAAGTTACACCTATTAGCATGTTAAAATTGAGTTACATAAATATAGTACACATATTAAGATTCCAATTCAGAGGTACTAATACATGTTGATGCAAATATGACTTTGCCGGCAACGATGACACGAGCATAAGACGTGCAAGAACTGAGCTCGTAGTACGTACCTTTTTTGCTGACGTCCGTTGCCTCGCTTCTTAATGCTATAAGAATGTTTCAACTTTAGTCACAACGTTAGTTATAACTTTTATAGCCGGTGCTATTATTGTGACGTTTGTTATTGCAGAAACCCGTCGTTGTCCTAAGCGAGTAAACTGCGTTAATTTGGTAGTGATCAAGCCAAACAGCAAAGCTGAGTTTGTTCATTCATAGTGAAAAGTATAAAAAGACTTAAACAATGCATATATAATTGCAGGGTGTAAACAAAATGAGGCCAACTTTAAATACAGGCGTTGTCAACCACTTGGTCTATTCTTATTAAAATACACTTTATACGGGTCGTAAAGTCCGTTTTGACAAGATTACTAATGAATATTAAACAAATTACAGGATCGTTTTTCATAGAGAATGATTCTCCTGTTTCTATAATGATACGAACAGTCAAAAATTTTCTTGTCCATTGAATCCGAATGGCCGCCATCGAACTATAGATCATCATCGGTGCTGCTCCACCGCCTTTAGCTCCATGCGCAACAAGATCAACATTCGTCGTCCCCGCGCTGAATTTTGCCGTTAGGCTCTAGCTTCTCATTGCGGTCGATGTTCGAACGCTTATATTTACCCCTACCCAGCTCCTTTTCTACCCTGTTCATTAAAGCAGATCGATAAATATCCTTGATGATAATTTTTTTTCCTTAGCAATGCATCGTGTAGAACCAGCACTAGGTGGTTGTCAGCATCGGCCTGTGAAGGTATATCAGCTTTCTTACTGCAAACAATATTTGCGAATTACAGTCATTGTATCTTCTCGGTTCATTTTTGGCAGGCTTTCGTTGCCTCGTCGGATATTCACCAGATGACCCATGCGTCAAACTGGGTTTCTCGTATCATCGTGTTTCTACCACTGCTACGGGTCAATTCAATGTTTGCTTTCCACAGCGGTGTCAACTGCTTTCTAACCCTCGAACCGACTATCGAATTTGTCGGACTGGAGTCACTACCTACAGCTATAGGATTGACATGAATGTTCCTTTTTACCCCCGGATCGTATAAGACTTTTGCCACAAACGTGCAGAACGCTGACCAGCTGGTGATCGACAAATTTGACCTCCTGATACATACATCGCTCGTAGAGACAAATCTGCATAAAATGTCGCGCACTGCCAGAGTTAACGAGTCGGCCTGGCTCGCGATGCGGCCCTGGGATTGATGAGGCGAGACACCTTAATTGTCCGCCCACTCACAACCGAAAAAACAAAGAGTACTTGACTGGAGAAGACATACTTCAAAACGTATTAAGTGAGGCACAAAAAGTTAGAAAAAGCACCTTTTTTGGCAGTCGATCAAGCCAGGGTACTTACTGGTAGACAGAGTTCAGATGCTATCTATCAATAATGTATTGGAAATCGTATCGAAGCTCTAAGGGAAGCCCGTTAAATCATGTTACTCACGTAATGCATTGAAGTGACATTGCTTTAAGACTTAATTTGCAGTTGCACCATAGAATTTTTTTGGGTTTAGTAGTGAAAAGTTACCGACAGATAGTTTGTATTTACAGGGTGGTATTTCTAATTCGTGATTGTTGCCTCCTTAAGAGATCGTAGATTGGTTAGTACGCCGATTCGTCGAAAAAGGGTGTTCCGGCTAACTCTTGCTTTAACACGATGACATAAAGCATCGATCGTTTGATGGTCAATATCACATTGTACTTGAAGAACAAAACTAAGGATTAGAAATTTGCCATATCCGTTATAGAATCAATAAAATCGTCGATTGCTAAAAATAATCAATGAATCATTACAAGATGAAGATTTATGCTGATAGAAAAACCTAAAAGCTAGAAAGGCAACGCTTAAATATTAGGACGGTCAACTTATCCTTGAAATGCTCATGTATTACGATATATTTTAGGCCGTTGGCCCCACCGTTGAATAGAGCTAGCCCTCCCCCAGAGGAGCAGACGTAAAAATAGGTCACGATTTTTGTTTCAGGGCCTCGACTGTAGGCATTCTGGAGAACGATCTGAGTGTTCCCTTCTAGAATTTTCATGTAAAAAACTGAAACGAACGTGGCTGAGAAGAGAATGTACCGAATATTACCCACACTTTCATTACCAACCATCCATAACTGAAGCCATCCAGCGGCGGTTGAACAAAATTAACCAGAAATATCTTTTCAAAGTACGTTTGAGTTAGCGGATTTGCAAAGGTCTTGATTATCATTGTGGACCCATTACATTGAGCCCTACGTAAACACTTAATGATGTTAATGATAAAGGAGAAGAACTGAAGGCAAAGTTGAGTAAAACCAGGAGATGAATAGACCATCGAGTTTAAGCCCGAATTTAAATGTGTTGAGAAGACATGTGCAAGTTTTTATTCCAAGTTCGTCATTATCGATGCAATCTTGCGGATAGGGTTTCCACCAATGTAGCAAGCCGTATCCGAATCGCGTACGATCCAAGTATGTTTACCATATAAGAAAGGAGAATAATTTGGAAGGTCTTTAAACAGGACCACAATATGATTGAAAGACAAAAGCGTACAAAATGGTTAATGTGTTGTATTTATGCCCTGCCCTAAACGGGCGTCGGGCCAAAAAGGGTTCGGTATGGTCAAGGGAAAATTTACGTCCAGCACAAGAGTGGAGGCGCGCTGTCCTTGTGAAATCCAAATTCAATGTAAAACAATCACATTAATGAATTACGTGTCAAAATTAAAATGGGCCGACGTTAATTATAGCACCGTAGTTAACCTCGCAGTAAGCTCTAATACCTGCATATTTGTGACAGTCGAATTTGTCAAAAGGGCAAAATAAAATTGCACCGGCCCTAACTAACTGTTTTGTTTAGTAGGGGGTAGGAGACTAATTTAGTGAACTTATTTCTCTCGTAAGAAAACATCGGACTTTGATTATTTGCGGTTGATATTATGTTGGCTTGCATCGATTACATTCAATCTTATATGGAAGCAATGCGCTTAATCAGGTTCTGTTTTTCTTTAATATATCGTATGTAATAATCCTTCCGATATGGTGTATTAACGCATTATAAGTGTATTTGTATTTAACTAAACTTCGAAATAGGATTTGGAAAAACATTTCATTGATAACATTTAATAAATAAGTACGAGGACAAAAATAAACAAGACAAGCCTTAAAATATTAGTCGTCAAAAATTAGCCATTGTCAGGTTTCCGACTGCTACTGCACTCGGTATACATAGGCCTCAAATTGGTCGAAAACACTAAACTATTTGACTAGTAGCCAATTTAGCTTCGAACGGTATTTTTTGGCAAATTGACTACATTTCAATTTAAGTAGTAGCTAACTGAAATACTTAAGAGTATGATTTAACAAAGATAATATCGAAAGCTTTATCGAGCAGACATAATAAGAAAATATAACAATACTTACGGGATGTTGGCTAGAAGCGATGTTTGAACTATCGAATAATATTAAGTGATAAAATTGCTCAGCTTAATGGAAGATACGAATCTGTAGGTTATAGTAATAGAAGTCTATTAGGGAGATACAATGATTAGAGGACAGCAAAGGCATTGTCGAGCAAAGCAATACACCTAATTATGGTACGCTATCCTAATCCTTTTAAACATCTTGCTAAGTACAAAATAGGAGAGGCATATCTACGAAATGAGCGTGCCCTAACGTTTGTATCTACCCTTGTCGAAACACTAAAATACGATAGCCCGCTTAAAGGCTGGATTTTAGGTCAGCAATTACAGAGTCCCTGTTTTTTTAGCGGTTTCCAGAACGGCTTTACACTTATAGCAATATCCTTAAGGCGGCAAGATCCTATTTGAATTTTCCAAATAGCTCTCATATCATATGCGTCGCTTTTCTTAAAGTATATTCATCGTTTTCAACAAAATACTTTAAATTAATCTTTTTCGCTTTGGCCATTGAAATAGGATTAAAGTAACTTCTCAAGGAGGACGGATTGCGGGGAAGCCGGAGTTTCTTAGATAGGAAATGGGCGTTTGGCAACGTAAAATAAACTGATAAGTAGTGCAGCCGGGTCATGATTCTGGAACTATTTGTATGTCCTTCACGCAAAATTACTACTTTATGCTAAAGCTTACTTTGTGCAACTGAGCGAAAGTAGGACATTTTGCCTGCAAAAGGAGGCATTGATAGTGAAATATTCTTTACAACGTTGACTGGTTTGCCGGCCAGTAGACGGCACGAGAATCGGTAGGTTTAGACCTATAGCTAGTCTCACCTAAACCACCAACGCCTAAATAAAGCCGGAGATTTCATATATTTAGATAATATTTCAAATATATATATATATGTATGTATATAGGACACCTAAATTGGGATCTTGTCCTGCGCTTTATTTCTAGCACTGTATTTTCAAGCAACCAAACATGCATTAACCAGCTTGTGTTACCATGGATGTCACCGTCTTGTTGGAAGACGTATAATCTTCTTTCAAATACTTTAGCTATCTATGATTACACAGTACTTTGTAAAACATGCATATAGATTTCTTTAGCGATGCATCCGGCTTTCGGAAAGAAGTATGCTGGTGTAACATTTCCTTTATCAGATGCCGCGTACTCGGAACATGAACTTCGGCCGAAGATTTGCCTTTACACACAACAGGCACATCCTCTGAATCGTGAACGAGCCAACAATTATTTCTGTAGTTTATTTTTGCATTAAAAATAAAAGAACTCTCAACAGAGAAAACATTAAGGCGACCTGTTGTATCAGGCAACAGAAAACTGACTAGCAAACAGCATCGGCCAAATTTCTCTGTTTCATTGTCCTTAGAGAGCATCTGTTTGAGTTTCTCAACCTGTGGCCTTCGTACACATTCTGTTTTTACTTACGTCTTAATCGAACCAGAAGGATTATTGGAAATGCACTTCTCGACCGCGGCGATTAAATTTGGACTTCGCATTGTCTTGTTCCCTGTCGTGGATTTTCGGTTATGCTCTGCTGGAGTCTGTTTCTGTTTTTCTACAGTTACATACTAATTTGGTACAAGATTCATTTCATATATTGCGTTGCACAGAAAAAATGACGGTTTTTCTTTCAATCGTTCTTATTTCTTATAGATTTCAGCTCAAAGGTGATGCGGAAAACCCAGTTATGTTCTTGAAGCAGCAGAATGCACCTCGCCCCCGTCGGTTTTCTGAGGTCGATGAGTCCACCCAAAGATGCTTTTGGAGAAAAGCCGCCGGCAGACTTGTGAATGGGGTTAGAAGATGAACTTTATTTATGTAGCTATCGGCAGGCACCTTAAATTTATGGGGCGTTCTGGGGAATTGGGAGCCTGGGTGCCCTATGAACTAAGTGAAAAGCACAGGGAAACACAGCATTCCATTGTCTTTGAATGTCGCTTCCGACACCGAGTAACACGTAGCTACAATGATATGTTTTTAGATACAACGGTTACGGGTGAACGAAAAGTTATGTCTCCATTTTGATATGAAACAACGAAAAAAAAAAATGGGGTACGTTTAAGCCCGGATTTAACTCAGATCTTTACCCAAAAAGAATCGTGACTTGTTTTTAGCAGGACCGGAGGAGTTTTCTGCACACGGGAATACTTGATAGGACTAAGACTGTCAACAAGGGTCTGTATATAGCTTGGTTGCATAGAGTAAACAAAGCTATCCAACAGAAAAGACTCGATGAACAAGACGCAACTACCATTCTCTTTAATTCCAAGCGACACGCAGCAAAACTTGTCAAGGCTGCCCTCCAAGAGTTTCAGTAGGTTCTTTTGCAGCCAGCATATTCTTTAAACCTCGCATTGACAAATCACAATCTTTTTCGCTCACTGACAAATTAATAGACAAACTGATCGAAATAAAAGAACGTTCCAGAACGAATACGCAATGAATGAATTTGTTTCCGGGAGGTACGGTTCATTTCAACTACGGTGCTTAAGGAATGCCTTTGTTCCCTATCGCCTTTTGTTTTCATACGAAGGCAGCCGTACGAAGCTGGAGCGTTTCGCTTGCGACTAGACGTTAAAGAGCCATTGTTTGAAATGTCCACTTTTTAAGCATCCTTTCGCTAGCCACTTTCTGGATGTTCTCGGGTCTGCCGCACTGTTGCCATACTATTGCAACTGCGCCACGCTGAAATGAATTGAAGATGGAGCACGTCGTCAACGAATGAAAATTAAACTTTACGAGATCAGCATTAATATGACATTTTTCCCGACCGTCTTGATGTACATATATATCTTTTTCCCACCAACTGCGTTAAGCGGGTAGTGCATGACATGTCGTAGGCAGGAGCTTGAAATTTCTCATTTGGTCTCGCCGTACACGTGGCCGGTATTGCCAGATCCATAAGCGAGCGATGTTTTCACCGGTTCATATTTACTGTGTTTTGACAAAAACTAGAGCTTAAAATTGACATTAAAGCCATATGGGATGTAATGGGCTAAAAACCTAATAATTTGCCTCGACGTATCGAACACTTGATCTGGGTCGTGTTATTATTACAATATCTATTCGAACATTAATTCAACTATGACGAACGGTAACTTTTGTGCTGCCATGTTAATTCTAACAGCCTACTTTTAATATGTAATGGCATTGAACAATTAGCATGAGAAACCTTTACGGTTGTTGAGCATTCTTTATGGAGTAATAGTGTAAGTGACTAACTCCTTTTAAAAGTGGCTGAGTATATGGTAATTTTTCTTATCTTGGATAATACTGTTTCTAAAATCCAACCTGGCTCATATAAATTATATATATATACGTATTTCATTCATTAATAATCTGGCATATTTGACACGCACGCAACACCTGAATCTAACTCGACTTTTCCTGCGCGGTTTCATATAAACCAACGCTTTACCGTTCATATGATGCAACGGAATAAAGTCATTTTTAAAACAAGCCTCGTGATTACCTCTACTCAGAGTAACTTATTTCGACATGTATGCAAGAAGTCTTCATTTTCAGTGACTTGTATATTTGGAAAAGATTAATCTGTGCCTTTCAGGTTGTCAGCAATTATTATTAGTAAATATGAACCTATTCGGAATGCTGTGAGAGATAGATATAGACTGAATTTGTGTGCTCCAAACTCCAAAGTGAAGAGATCCAAAGGAACCTTCTTTTCCATAAAGGTTTTTATGAAATTTCTTTTTATGAACGGGCACGGCCCCGTTTTATTTTTTTCACATAAAATATATGAATCATGATCAGCAACCTCACCAGCCTGAAATTCGTTTTTCGTGTTGAACCGAATGGCCTAATACGCTTTCTATTGGAAGCGAGGAACAATTTCGCATGTCTTAGTTGGCTGCAAGAGAATCAAATATATGCTAATCGATTTCACCCTATTTATAAGGTACTTCAGCCGAATTATCTTGACCGATTATCACACGACCTGAATCTTAAGAAGACTCTAAAGACGAGAACCTACACCATGTTATAGACTTTGCCTGAAACACCAAGAACCTTGTTGTTTCGTTTCTTTCAAGGCTACAGTCTTGGCCGGAGGTATGATATATCCAGATTGATAAAATCTCTTTTGTCCCCCGTGGGATTGTAGAGTACAGACCGAATTGTGTCCCAGGTTTTAAAACACCTTCATGATTCTTCGGCACTACACCAGTATACCATCAAATTACTACTGATAAACCAGAAGTCTAAATTCCTAGTTTTTTACCTAATATAACTTACAACTTAGTTTCCGCCTATGAACCGGTGATCTCGAGTTTCTTGCCCATTTTGTGTGTAACTTTGAGGTTTGTGTACTTGTTTTCTTTGCCTATAGGTTGCCTTCAGCGCTACTGCGGCTTTATTGGTGAATCTGAATACACAAAACAAATAGCGGCCTTAGCTTTTAAATCCAAAAAATAGTCTAAGTGTTTAGTTGCATAATTACACTGTTACCTAACGGACCTCATATCTTTCAGTATAATCCGGGCAAAGCCTTGAAAAGTTCCTGTTACGACGCGGCATTGTTTTTCAGAGTCCCTCGCAGTTACTTTTGACGTTTTTCGTTTCTCGTCGCGCTGCTGTCTCATCTCATCCCTCCACAGCAGTTCATCCACACGCTGTTTCTCATACTTTCCTGTGAGTAGCTTAAGGTCTTGGGTTAACTTCTAATATTAGCCGCCTTGCCTTGGACAAGGTGCTCACCGTTAAAATGTAAACAGATGAAAGTGCTAATTTAGAATTTTCCCGGTGTCCTTCAGCCAATCCTAACCTCAGGTTCACCCATTGAGTACTGGCCGCTCTCCCACTACTACGGTACATTCAGAAGAGTTACTAAAGTAACTAAAACTTGTGACCCATACGGTCATTCTACGCTTCACGGTACACGCAAAGTTTTGGTTTCGAGATAAAGGCTGACCGGCATGAAACTTTGTTTCCCATGCTTTTCCTTTTGCCTCAGATTAGAAGCCGCTGTCATTTTGTTCGGAAGAAACTGCGCAAACCTGTCCGCCATGTTGGTATTCAGATTAAGGAGAACAGGTGATCCAGATAGTCCCATTGAAGGGGTGAAGCAGTTCACCTAAATAGGCTTCTCTAACGCTTCTCCCTCACAGTGATTTGTTTCTCCTCCAGACTTGCTTTCTGGAGGACGAATGCCCTAAATGGATTTTGCCATATTGCGTCGGCCAAATTACGTTTATGTGAGGAAAGCACCCGTATATAGCAGTCACAAATGTTCCCACCCAATTCATTTTGGACTCACATAGAAATCACCTACGTCAGACAAGTCGTGATAAGAAGGAGATTAGAGAGAATAAATTATAACGCTAAACATATGTATATACATGATTTATGGTATTGACAGATGCATGAGCCTGAATTTGTCCATATTTCGGCTGGGTACCTAGAAAGAACATAAAAGTTCACAAGTATTTGTTCACACCAAACGGGTTTTTCTCACGGAACTTACTGGAAAAAAACACAATATGCATTATAGATTGTTTATCGTGAACATTTTCACGATTAGTAGAATTAAGGATCCGCAATAAATTTTCTAGCGACCATTATTTCTCTTCGATTTCCTGGTGTTATATCTGTAGATAACCTAAGGGTAACACTGCTTCGGAAGATACCTTCCACCATGACTGAGAAGCTCCCAGATGCATATTTAATCTATTGCATTATTATACCAGCCTATGCCCCGTTCAGATAAGATCAGAAAGTATGCAATGTCAGCTTACATTTGTCTTAAATTATCTAACCACTGCAGATCCTTTTCGTATTCTTCTCTGCAAGTATTTGGATCAATGTTAGCGAATCTAACATTGGAACAGTACAATTTCTGCATTATTAAACGTCTGACATTTATTAGAAGCGTCAATGGGTAAAAGAAATACCAGTATCACCAGGGTCGACTGAAGCAGTTTCTCTCGATAAGTATGCTCTATAACGAAGTCACAACAGGTTTTTCGTCTCACAGTTTTTGTTCGATACCTAGAGGCGCCTTTGTGGATTTTTTGAATATATTTTTATAGGAAACAGTAGATTACCTACGTTCCTGCGTTATAGTGTTTTAAACCCAATCATAAAAGACTACGCGCTTTACTGATGATACAGCTGCCCTGTGGTTACGATTTTTGCGGCAAACGCTCTCTGCATGGCTATTAGGTACTTTTCCGCATCAAGCTACATGTTCTTCATATAATTAACCGATATTTTAGATAGGGATAATCTACATTTATAGAGAGAACAGAATTTAACAGCCATGTGAACATCTTAAGCTGGATTTCTTACATCTGCAAACTATATAATAACGATAATCTTAATATCGATAAGAGTCCTTTTTAAAATTATTACGTCATGTGTGACGTAAGTTTCGATTCAACTTGTGAACAATATATTCGTTATCATATTCGTTGAATTTCGCCTAATAAACAATGAAGTTTTCCAATGAACAAACAACGAAGTGCCTCGATAAAAGATTCTTTCCGAAGATAAATAACGGCTAAAAGGAATGAGGCTGAAAAACAGTGAGTCACTTCTCAAAATCGTATAACTGACATTGTGTTAGTATACGATAAGTAACACCCACTGTGTATTTCAATTGATTGGTACTCTTTGAGATAAACAATATTGCTTTGGCCATTCAGGAGAAAAATAGATTGTCGGATTTATCCTTTTCCGCTTGAGTTGAACTGAGCCCAATTCTATCGAAAGCCAATGGTGAATTAGCTGTTTGCTCTAGCAGAATTAAGGCAATATGCGGACGAGTACAGGCTTTTAGTCCACAAAAAAAAAGAAGAAAGTAAATTGCTTAGGCAAATGTGAAATGGAATTATTGATGTTGAGGTACGAGATACGGTTCAGAAGAATTCCCACAAATGAAGACTGATATCACGATATATGAAGTATAGGTCGAATGTCGTAACACAAATCGATTAAGTAATTACCATGCCCCGTGCACGATCACCATGGACGCAGCCAAATGAAATTGTACGCATACGTAAAGTATTCTAATCCCCCAGTGGATTTATACTAAAGGAACGACTAAACCGAATATACTGAGAGCTAATTATTCATTTTATATTGAACCACTTTGGCTTATTTACGAAACTAAAAGGCCATTACAGTTACCCGTATCAGTCATCCGCCAAGGCGGGTTTTCCTGTGGGTTCTCTAGCCAATTGTCCTGCCATGGATAACAGTAAATATCGAGCTGCAACATCCGCCACACACAAATTTTGCCATTCTTGTAGAGGATTTTGGATTGAGATTGTCGATCGTCTATTCGCAGTATTCGAAACAACAACTTCGACATTATTTTTTTATCGAAAACTGAACGTCTCTGCCATAGAGCAAACTGATCTCCTCCAATCTCTCGCAAGCTATCGTTGATGTCGTACCTATAAGGACAAACTACTCAAGGATTTTTGACATTTTCGACACAATCACTTGTTGCTGTGTAACGCTTTGTTGGCCTAAATTGTTCTACCATAGAAGAACTAATTAATTAACTTAATTACTAGCAAAGCACCAGCTCAATTCACCCGTCGTCGAAGGTCCACTTCTAACAAATTCGCTGAAAATCGAGACAATTTTTCGAGATCAACATCTTTTAATGTTACGAATAAGGCAGTTATCAGAATAGACAACTTGCTACTACTTGTATAATCAAAGTGAGTGCCCAACCTGTTTTTGTATATGTCGGTATTGTTTATGGGTGTTTGTTGATGCCATTCAACCCAAATCGTTATGTTGATTCAACAAGATAAGACAATATTCTGCTTTTTGGATAATTTTATAAAAGTATACATTTGCTAAATTTAACGTACTTATTATTGGTCAAAAAATGAGCCAATGTAAAATGCTGCGATGGACTGTTAAGGAAAAAAAATAATTTACCTACAGTAATTTACATTTGAGTAACTCTAGCGAGCGGCTTAATGCTTAATTTTCCATCTACCCAGAACGTAAACCTCTCCGTTTGACTAAAGGTCTCTCCCAGACGAGCAAAGGTAGAACGCAAATGCGCGGGCACGTATTAGTAGACGCAGATGAAACGAATTCGCCCGTTCTTCGGTCACTATCGTCTGCAGTTGTGCTGATGTGTAGGTAAGCACCGAATCGACATACCTAAAACCCATGATTTGCTTAGAGCAAAAGAGAAGGAACAAAGATATACCGAATCAAACGAGATTCCTGGCAAACGAGTTTTACAGTCCGAATTGATATATTAACTAGATTTACGTAGACTTTAAAGCTGAGCTGAAAATTTCAGCAGAGAACGAAAATACGACCTTAGTGTTGCATTAATTCTCATAACATTTTCAAAGAAATTTCCCTAAACCACTACTCTTCCCGGCGTAAAGATGTAATTTTTCATGAAATCTTCTCCGGCTTGTCTGATCTCCATTTGGGTATGCATGAAAGGTCACTAAGCAATCGGACCAGCAGAAAAGGGCCCTCGGTCATAGAAAGGTCAATGCAATGTCTTAGCGATGACCCGCACCATTGGCGTACCAGCGAGACATAGCTCGCTTGCCTCTATTATACGAACGACCTCTAGTTTCAGAAGACTTCCTTAGAGCTCCCATACAGGTATCGTCTTGAGTATCCTTTACATCCTTGATTAGCCACAAGCGGGGCTTACACGCAGCATATATAGCTGCCATTAAGCGCCTCTGCCTGATCCAGGTTTGGATCCTGCACATCTTGCTTCGACTGCAGTGGATGGTTGCTTCGCATCAGTTTCACTTCTAGGGTAGAAGGAGTGTGATGAAAAAGGCAATTCCCCCAAGTCCAAAGACCGCTTCCAGCTCGCTGTCGATACCGTGCTGTTGTCACTGAGAGATAACAAGGCTATGGGAAAATAAGGGCCTATTTATTGGCTATTGCGGAAATGTTTCTCCTGCCTGTTCTCTTACACTGCTCGCTTCTATCGCTGTTCGCCTCGCACCTTTTTATACTTTTTCTTTATCTTAAAAATGTACCAGACCGTTACTCTGTGCCAGTCATTTTGTGCAGAGCTATATATATACACGCACAAGTGCACATCCTATGCACAGACAGATAGCCACTCGACGTGCTTACACGCAATAACGACATCCCGGCCCATCAAAGTCAGCCCGGCGATCTGAATTCGACCTACGTTTTGTATGTGAGTAGATGTTATTATATAAGAGTACAAATAGAGGAAATCTTGTAGAGCACAATCGAATTTCACAGGTTGCTGGCGTTATGCCAATGATCAGGTCGTCAGTGGTAGTCATATGTTCTATTACGTGCAAACATCGTATAGTTGGTTGCTCAGAGTATTCGGGAAGCGCCAGAAAGCTTTGTCTATTTTACTTGGCTAATGTACCTGGTCCTGTATGTGAGTATGTTAAGGTGTTCGATGTAGCGGGCTATAATTTATGTCAAGATGTAAGTGAAACATAAACGCAGGGTAAACACAAAACGAATGAGAGGTTTTCATTAAAAGCCTTTAAAGCCACAATCCAGTTTGGTGTCTACCAAACAGTCGACTCAATATAAGTCTGTGGGGATGACACAAAGTATCTGAAATTACGGTCTAAGATTCAAGTCCACATCCGCAACCGAATAGAAGCGGATCATATTTAATATTAGAGTATTAAAACGGAATTCCCAATAGAAATTAGTTCGATCAAATGTACAATTGGACCGTTAAGAAATCATTAAAAAACAACACATAAAATTGACCACGAAAAACACTCAGTTATGTCCAATTAACAAAGTATCCATAGAAGTAAAAAGCTGTCGTAGAATCTAGAATTAGTATTTAGAACTCTCCTGGCGTCGGCTTGGACGTTGTGGACTTAGGTTGACCGCCCCAAAAATAAGAAGTAATTGATTCTAAAAGTAATACCTTCAGTTCACTAACTGCCAACTTCTTTATTAGAAGTGGACTAATAAAATGCTTCTGCTTACCGACTAGTATTTCGTAGCTAACCTCATGCATCTAAAAATGTCAGTTCGAAGATTTTGGGCATCTATGTTCGCATTGTCTATAAGGCTGCCACGTTTGAGCTAGCACCGCTCTTCGCATTGGATTCCGCGTCGGTGGGTTTGTATCAGCCTATATCAGACCTGATCCTTCCAATCAACGGATTTTCATTTCACTGTTTATTACTACTTGCTACTTCATTTGCTTGCTTATTGCTACTATTGTTATTCGGGCATCCTTTCTCGGACGTTTGTTCAGCCTTCTTTTCGTACCAGAACTCACGTAAAGGTTGTTTCGGCCCTTTTATACGTACGGGGTGAGTCAAAAGTAGGCTTACAGTTATGACGGACTTGCACTTACGATTTTAAAGTCGTTTGCAGTTTAGACAACCTAAGCTTAAACACTTCATCTCTTAATTAGGGACTCTTCAGTAAGCCGTAGGTTTGCGTCCTGTCCACCTGTAATTTTATTTTTGCCCTACCTCTTTTATGTATACGCAATGGGTTTTTTGACGTGCCTGTCTAGTCTGCGTAGTCTAATCTGATACGTCGTGAGTATAGCCCCCCCCCCCCCCGGAAACCAACGCTGGCCATGCTTCAGCAATCTGGCATTTCATGTGCGATGGCAGCCGACGCAGGAATACAAACATACGACTTGAAAAGTAGAACAAGCATACGGGCATATAGACGATTGGGTAGTAAGAGTCTACGGACGAAAGAAGGGACCTCAAGTCAGCTTAAAGTGCGACTGATCTCCCAGAGATTCCCCCCAGGAATTCGACTGCCGAACGAGGCCATATGAGTATTGCATGCGTAGCCGAGCGGAAAGGTGGGACGGTGCAGTGTAGGAGCCAAGAAGTTTCCGAAAGGGTCACGCAAAGCCAGGCACAAATAAATCTAATCCAAAAGGGGAAAACATCAGAGCCAACTAGCCCTCCCTGTTACTACGGCAACTATAACGATATAAGCATTGGGAGGCAAAGGAAAAGAAGCATTCGGAAGCGTGCAGTTGACGCAGGGGACAGGAGTAAATATCATTAGAGAATAGCCTCGTGTGCACGACAATGTATAATGCGTTCGTCTCTATGTCCCCAGATCCCCCAAACCTCTCTGTGTTTTCTGTTTTCTTAGTCTCGACCGACCAGCAGACTAAGAGACTGCTCAAAGTAGAGGGTGGAAGATGGAAAGGCGTGGCAAAAAAGGACGTCATTTGCCCTCTTTTCTAAGTCAACTAATTTACTCGGCTACAAGGGGAAGATTTCGTTCCTTATCGAGTTTTTTTGACACGAGGCGGATTGAGAGAGGATAAAAGTGAATTACTTTTTGTCATCGAAGCCCAATACGGCCGAGTCGCGTTTGTTTGCCTTGAACATTCCGTTGAAAATAAGAAACTTCGAGGCAGAAATGTAATTTCCACTAATTCTTTCGTGACCGATCGAGCAGCCTGTGAGGAAGATATGTGGATCAAAAATGTCATGACGGAAGAGTTTGGTGTAGATTGACGATTGTATATTTATTGAAAATTAACGACGTTTCCAGTTGTACCCTCATATTTAATTTCTAACCAAGATCTGCATGGACACAATGGACCATGTAGTCGATGGTTTTCAGGTATACCAATATAACATCGAACTTGATTTATCAACTTCGCGCTATTTATTTGAATTGAACCTAGAACTTCGTAAGGTTCGAGCTCAATTATTAGCATGTGTCTTTATTAGAGCGCACAGAGGAAGCGGTCATGTGGCATTACACCTATTGGAACAGGCACGACGTCATCGAGTGGTTAATCTCTTTGAGTGTGTTGCTATGATAACCATAAACATGAGGCCATTTCTAGTTCAAATTTTTGTGTTTGCTATGCCGTTTCGCAGGCCACTAAAGGCCCCATGTAACTTAAGTAGGATCTATCCCGGCTAGACCTTTTAGTGGGGGGCAGGTCCTTGATGCTATATTGAAACAGTTGTCTCGAGGGCTTTTTCGTACAGTAATAGGCAAAGGCGTTAAAACAAATACAAAAAACCTTGCATTTTTTTCCGAGCGTAATCTTAAAGCTAAAAGCTATAAGTTAACTAAAGTTAAAAGTGGCATCAGGAAAATTCTAAAAATAATTATTCACTAGATATATATTATCATTTCGATAAAGCCATCATCCATGTAAGCTATGCAAGTACAAACCCTACTGACGAAATTGAGAACGGGTCTAACTAATGCATTTCAAAGGGGGTTTTTTAGTTAATATCTCGTCCCAATATGCTTGTTGCCTAAAATCGAAGCGTGATTTTTCGTCATTTCAAAGCCGCTAGGGATTACTTCTTAATGACTAATCACAGCCCTTCAACGCAGAGCCCCCCAGGGTTTTGTCTGCAACAGCAACCCTTAGAACAGCAAGCATACTCTGTCTCTAATAGGTTAAATCTTCAGATGGGATTACACAATAATAACCCCTTATGCCTTAGTTTAATATATTTATAGGTGCTAAAAATGGCCGACATAGCAGTTGGTCTCGTAAAAGACCGTTGATCGCTCGATTACGTAGTCGTACGTGATTCGATAGAGCTGCCCAGCAACTCCAACTATAAAGCGACTTTACCGGATGCGTAGATTCTCAATATATGCATTGCGTTTAAGTTTAGCAAACTAGCTTTATAATGTATTATACGATTACAGAGCAGACTAATGCTTTGTTAAAAAAAAAAAAAAAAAACTGAAAGGACATAAACAATTTAAGCTTTGTCATAGCCTAAGTTGAACACTGCAACAAATCTGAAAAATTTTATGATAAGCTACTTCCAAAAAATGCCGAAAATCCGAAGAGATCATGTAAAATACGTTATGTTAAACTCTCCACAAGACACAGCTTTGCTTATATGAGCTTATCTCGGCCCTGTAGACCTAATAGACTCGTTCTAATAACGAGTCTATTAGGTATCTACAGGGCGAAGCTCGCTTTTGTTGCAAGCTGTATTTGCGATTACTCTGATTAAGTTGTAGTTTGGCTGACCTGCGATAAGTTATCCAAAGGCTTATAAGATATATGAGGTATGCAGAAGAGAATAAGCATGAAGATTAGCCATCTTTCTGATTACTCCATACATATTTGCGTACAAGTCACTTGAAGGTAGTTACAATTCGTGCACGGTTTGCTGGACCTCAATGATAATTTTTGCTATTAGTTATAGCAGAAGGCAAAACAGAATTTGTCGTTACCTTAACGCATTACGTCAGTCCTCTAATTCAAGCTTAACTTATCAAGAGTATATTTGCTTTCATGGCAAAAAAGACAGGGATCAAGTCGAAACCTATATGCCTAAAAGATTTTGATGGGCCCGCTCTGTTTTGTACACGGTATTAAAGCTCCATCATCATGTATATAGAGTGTATCCTGATTAAGTGTTGAATGAATTTTTAAAATATTTCCAATTGACATCTTTTCTCTAAGCATTATAACAATGCAAACCGTGTAAACTGTACGTAGTTTTAACCGGCTGTGAGTCGCGCGCCGATGTATGTCAATCTTTGCTATAATGCCAATGCAACTCGAGCCACAGGTGCCCACCGGTGTGGTTGCGCCCTTCTATGGCCTCCTATTCAGGATCATATCCTACGTACGGTCCTAAGCCCATTCTTGTCTTCCTTGTAGTTCTCGTAATTACAGCGATTGCGCAGACCAAAATTTGAAACGCTAAAAGGACCACTGCAGTGACGCTACATATCAAAAAGAAATTCTTAGTGGTGCCTCGTGCCGGTTCAACTGGTACATGTGTACACATCTTTGAATTTAACATCAATGAGCACAACAGAATCACCGTGTAAAAAGAAGTCGTACACAAGGTGCAAATTTGCCTGAATGGCTATTGCCAGAGCGTACATAAAGTTCCCATCTTACTTTACCCCTGCTGCACCTGACCAGGCAGACAGTGCCTGAACGTTATCACCACTCTACACGCATCTCTTTAATGGTCATGGCCGGCTTGAGACTGCTAGAAAATGAAGAACAAAAAAATCGTTTTAAATTATGCCCATCGTGCTCTCAATAGCTAAAACTTCATTCCACATAATATCATTCTACTTCTGTAGCTTCATGATGCCACGTTACGAGGGCTACTGTTGCCGGTTGACAGCGTCGTTTGCTCTAGGTAAATACTTATCGAAAGACAACAATGTGACAACATTGGATGTTGGCAAGGTTTCATTACAACTTGTTTTTATACCCAAACACGAAGACACTCTCGTCTCCACTCACCATTTGCATAACTTCTACCCGGAAAACGGAAGCAGGTCTTGTATACTCGCTCTTATTATGGTGGACTAATTCTACCTCGAGCCAAAATCCTAAAGCTAAATATAACCGATCTCGATGGTGAATATGGAAACACGGATGCGTTAATGACAATGTGACAGAATTCAACTGGAAGTATATGGATATCGAGTACAATATAAAGCCAGTTGGCCTGCTCAGCTTTGCAACATGTCACAACGTTTTAAGGAAACGTATATTAGACATGAGACTTTGTCCCAAAGGAGCTACAAACATGCGATCTGTATCTAACTTTGCCGTACTTCGTCATGCCACCTGTTAGTTATAATTTCTAGCAAAAGGCCGTCAATGAATGTAGAAAATGCCCAGCAAAGGAAAACGAATTCTTTTGTATGGAACTCATCTACCTCTTTTCGATGCTCGTTGATGGTCTGCGACTCATACCAGAAACGTGGTTCATGTTGTTTGGAAGGGTAAAAAATAAGTTAACGAGTTTTCTAGAGTTAAGACAATGTCTTTGAGAAAGAAAACTTATGCTTGTTTGGAACGCACTGGCGGTAATCATAATTAGGACAAATCATAATTAGGTAAATCGAAAGAAAATGTCACAGGATTTACTGTAAAAACTCCTATGTGTTATTACCATTAATAGTCAACTATAATTAACAGGTGCATCTAGCAAAGATGGAATCACGTCATAGAGTTCGTCAGATCATCAGCTCCGGCAGTGAAATATCGAACCGTTTGGTGGATTAAATTCGAAACAGGTTATGGACGTAATACGAATCAGCCAATCCTGTAGAAATACACAGTACAGCTACCGCATTTCAGATCATTTTAAAGTCGATTTCTTGAGGGGTTTCATCGCCTATTGTTTTTACATCCTAATTGTTTGTTTCTATGCGCGCTGATCTAGCTTCAGTATAATGACTGTACATTTATAATAACTAAAAATTAATTTGATCAAGCTGAATATTGGATTAGCTAGCGGTTTCTTAAACGCCAAAAAATTTCCGTCATCTTTCAGTGCGTAGCTCAGTGCAAGCTAAATGAACCACTCGTATTGCTGACCGTAGCGTGCCGTTAAAACATTTCTAGTTTCGTAAAAATTTATATATATAAATTTTTACGAAACTAGAAATGTTTATATATATATATATATATATATAGATCAGGTGGAGCTAAGCGCGGTAGTATTCTGCGGAAAATGGCCTAGGGCGAAAATGTTAGATTTCTTTTTAAAGATCGGCGGCTAAAGTCTGTTAGGGTTGGCCGTCAACTGCAGACGGCAATTGTACGGCTGGCGAGAACGACAGTAGAACAGTGTTGGTAAGGAGAAGTCTCGGGTTTAGGGTAAAGGATGGTCAACAGCTTGGAACCGATAATCAACCCCAGGCGTCTGCACGGAGAAAGTGTCTAAGAGGAGCCCAGAACGAGGAAAAGACGAAGAAAGGAATAGTCTTGCAGCGCACTACGTTAATGGTATCAACGGTAGACAATACCTAGCCGATAGAGGAAACCTAACGTTGTCAGATAAACAAAGCATGAACAGCAGGTTTGGATGACCGTCGAGTAAGCCGTAAATTTCTGTTATTGTAAAGGAAGAGCTTTGCCGCTTTTGCTTGGTCGTTCTCTAAATCGTCTTCTTTGGTGGACAGCACTGCTAATCCTGTGGTAGCTGATCGGATATCAACGTTTAGGACACGTTCAACGAAATAGCTGTCTCGTATGAACCGTGAGCATAAAGCACATAAGTTATGCAACCTTAAACACGTACGAGCGTCGATATGAAGTGGACGTTTGCCGGAATCAATAAATTGGACTTATGTATCCTCGGGTAATTTATCACGGCGAGATATTTTCTTAGTTTTTACTTCCTTCGTAAGATTCCGGCAGGTCAGCTGATGCAGTCATGAATTCTAGCGAAAACTATAGTCGAGTCGTATGACGCGTAGATACATATCATTTCATTAAATCGCACAAACAATGCTATAAAATAGATAGCATTTCGTTAAAACAACGTTGTGCCGCATCGGACAAACGGCTACATCGCGACAATTTTCAGGCCGTACATTTCATTTTCTTGGCGTTAATAGGTTTTAGTAAATAGTGAACTGTAAGGCTCAACGTAAACACGTACCCGCACATGAAATCCTAAAGTCCGTCGATAACATATGAATCGGACTGGTGGGACTTGTTTTGGGCATCAGTACTATGAGTAATTAGTTTTGATTGTGCACGTTCGTTCAGCACGACAACGCGTATTTATTCATTTGCGGACCGAATGGCTATTACGTTCTTTACGTGCACTGAACCGTATTGAGTTGCGTTTTGATTTCTACGAAGGTAGTTTTTTCTACGAGAAATTTGCAATTAATGCCGTTCGTTGTGACACAGTTTACTAACTTTTACTTTTTTACCTGCACCCGCTAACCTTTACAACTCGCCACGCACCGAGCGATCATGTGGAGTAATTTAATAGTTTTCCTTTTCGATACGCTTTTTTCTGTTTGTCTTTATTTCTCGTTACCATCAGCACTGACGCTTTGTGAGCTCCTCAAATCCCTTCTATTATCCGTTCCTTGCTCTCGTTTTCTTCAATGATTTTCTCTAGTGCCACCCTTAACAGCTAGCTTTATCGCTCGTCTTACAAGGCTCTTTATCCTACAATCTGCCACCCTTTCCGTTTGGTTCACGCTGCCCGATAGAAAACAGCGAACGTCCATGGGATTTGTTGCTTCTCCTGTAGTAGGCCGTTTGCCATTATTTCATTTAAGGATCCCCACGTGTCGCAAGCTCTGTGCAAGCATGCTTCGTTTTTTAGCTTCGAGGTCAAGCTGTTGGTTGATCAGGTCAAGCAGTTCATCAGCGTAGTTTTGCGCCGATTTGAAGGCATGTAGGTCAGCGCCCACTTTTAGCGGATCAGAAGACCCAATCTGGTGACGGCGAGTGGGTGGAAAAACTGGCGTTTTTCGTCGCGTGGTTGTGAGAATCTTTAACATCTTGGCCGTTTTTAGTCCATCTGTGAATCCTCCAGAGGATATAGAACGTTCGACGCTGCTGTGGGTTCTGTTGACGCTTTCATCCCGACAAGAATTATCGCACGACGTGCTGCTATTGGTTGTTCCCGTATTGCGGTCAGTTCCCGTCTCTGTACTCGCAGAATTGTTTGACTCAAAACCACTGCCAGCTTTGAGGATATTGTCGTCAGTAGCGCGACGAACCCCTCTAAAATTGTCCTCTACCTCGTTGTAAGGACTTGAACTAAAAGTTCTATTAAAAGACAAGTCTGAACGCCGTCGTTCCTTGGCATAGTTCATACCTAAAATCGTTTTCGTGTCTTTGGCCCTTCGGACGGGTGGATACAGTTCGTTAGTGTCGACGAAGTAATTTGTCCACCTTTTGTTCGACTCTTTTTTGTAGCGTTTTTTACGATTCTCCATTAGCCGGCCACGACGACAAACACCATTTCTCGAATAGACGTTATAGCTGTTGTAATGGCTTGAGCGACTCGATAATCGCTTGTCTCTCAATCGCTTTGGCGTTATGTTTTTAACTCGGCGTGCGGCTCCACACCTACCAGTACTGTTATTGCTACTGTGGACGGAAGACTGGCTGGATCCTCCAGATAATTCGTAGAATCGTTGGGTTTCATAGCTGCTACGATAAGGGAAAGCTGGCGGCTGATTCTCACAAAACGTCGGACGCATCTTTTACGTTTTGCGCTTTAAGTCTATTTTTGAATGGAAAGATACATGTAAGTTTTCCGTAAGTTTTTGGTAGCGCCGTTTTCGAAAATGTGCTTGCTATCTAGCGACTTAGCATCTCAGCCTCTAAGACAATGTGCCGTGTCTGCACCTATATCGTCAATGAAACACGCACACTACCACCGTTTGGACACAATTTAAGAACGCTGCGATAGACAGAAAACGCAGCTGAAATCTACAGTATATTTTGACACTGAAACAGTGTATTCTCGTTTTTTTCTTCGGCTTACGACTCAGTCGGCTGAAATGGACCTCTATTTATCAATCTGTAAGAATATATAGAACAAGCATATGTAGCATATATATGATATGGCAAAAAAAAAAAGCCACGTCAGTGTTAGTCTGTACTGCCTAGCAAGGCCTAATAAAGCAACGAGATTCAGTGGTTGATGCACTTGATTTTGATACGAATAGTTCGTTAGGGTTATGTGCTAAGTAGGATACCCATTATACGGACTTGTTTTATAAAATTATCCTCAAGTTTATACTGCTGAAATTAACGGTCTATTTCGAATGGTTATTAGAAACAATGATTTGACGTCTCCGTCATATCAGATAAACCCTGTAAATTATTTTACAATGGCCTATTACACAATCTAGCTGATCGGCTCTGATCACGGCAACGAATATTAAAAAATTGCTAGTTATCGGCGAAAATTTTTTTTAACATGATTTATATATGCATCTAATTCATTATTATATAACCTTATTTGAGACTCAGTTTATACTTGTCGAAGAAGGTCATTTACAACACCGTAATGATTAATATAAGTAATAATTACTTATAACAGGTAACGAATCCTCTACTTTCAATGTGCATGATATGTATGAACATTCTTAAGCCATATACAAATCGTTGACCGAAAAGACCCTGCTCATAGGCACAAGCAGAGAAAAGGCCGCTCTATCGGGGATATGAATCAGATAGTTCAGCTGAACTAATGATATCTATACCTATAACGGCAAGCTTAGTCTCCACTATGAGATTTCTGCTGAACGTATATAAAACATATCTAGGGGTGGAGACATGTAAACTGTGCACAAACGCTTTAGAAAGACTGCATCGTGGGACTACGTCCATATCAGGCAGTCAATTTAGAAGCGCCACTGTACAAATTCGTTTTCAGCAACCGTTGGCTCCCACAACAGGAAAACACCCATTATTATGGCTAGAGATATTGAAAAAGAAATGAATACTTTCAACTTCAGCTAACACTCTTCGACGCTTTCATCTTCCCTGAAAAAATGGGAAAGACCTAGAACTTCTATCGAATATTCCCTTAAAGTCTGTCTCCACTCATGGAGTATGCATGAAACCTAAGGTCACTAAAAGGTCCTCCATTTAAGTATTTTGAAAAGCAAGAAATCTATTGAATGAAGCCTGTAGACGTTCCGTGTACAGGCTTTATGTTCGCCTGTGTGTACATTCTGCATAGAAAAAACGCTAAAAAGTTATAGTTCACAATGCGACCTTATAAACTGCGTATTAATCATAATGGCGCTATTTCCATCACTTCGAAATCTTTACGTTGAAAAGCGATATCCCGGAACGATCCAAGAAAAATACACGAACATCACTAGGGAGAGCAACTGCGTGAATTGCCATAAATAGTTGAATTTGAGGACCTAAAGGCAAGGCAGTGGCGTTGCTTTTTGTAACGAATACAATGGATGATCACAACAAAACGTTATCGACGACCGTCCAACAATTACGGACAAACGACCAGCTAATAAATCACGTTCAATTATTTTGCAAAAAGACCAGAGGCAGATGTTTAAGCGAAAATCTATTGACAAAATAACCCTGCATCACAAAAGACTACTTTGTTAAAACGTTTCTACTCAGCCAACTGTATCGTTTCGATAATCACAGCTACCAATGTTACCCTTGAAAACTAAACCAGTATAAAACATATGCTCAACGTGTAGTTTGTTTTTTAATAACGAAGAGAAACTTACAGAAAGGCCAATTGAGTCTGAGCATATGTAGCAGATAATGAACATTTCAGTAGGCGACGTCTTGGTTATGCGACATCCGTAATTACATAGACAATTTCCTTTCTTGGACGTGAAAAAATCTATGGTAAATATCTAAATTCTTTGATTTTTAAATCATTTACAAGCCCGACTATAAAATTATAACGTCTTATCGCGTTTTGTACGCATACGTTTTAACAAAGCCAGCACGTACCCGATTCAATTACCATCAGTTAGTGCGCTACAGATATTTCGTACAATATAGTGACATCTGTATTATACAGTTGTGAAAGGAGCTTTAAAAAATGAAGACTACTCTACTTCGTAACAAACCATTTAAGAGCCTCGCTGCCTAGGACGATACTGTACACTCGCATATCTGAGCCGAAATTTTGTTGACGTAATAGTACGATTCGAAGATATTTAAGAGCATAATAAACAAGAATTCTTCTTCTATTTAATATGCACGAGTTATCCGGCATACATTTTTCATCATTGTGGAGGTCGAGTTCGTCATACTATTATATATAGCGTATATTTATACAGTGCGTTTCAGATAAAAAAGAATCTGTAGTTGTTAAAAAGAACGTCAATTAGAGCCAGCCATTAGTCACCACCGTCAAACAGAGCGCTTATTCGGCAAGATAATGCGGCGCGGCATGGCTCTTTCGTGAAACGATGACAAGGCCTTGTACAGCATACGATGAAAGCAATTCATTTATTGATACCTGACTGTCTCTTACCATTACCTAGAAAGCCTGTGCTTATTTCTCGCTTATATATATATATATATTATAACAGCTGAATTGAAGCACACTCTGGTGAACTACCCTTCGTGACAGGCATGCGATATTCTTGATACCAGAAGAAAATTAGCGCTCTTTAGAGAGAAGCAGCAAGTTCACTATAGCGGAAAACAGTGCGAAAATCAAGATATCTTCGCGTTAAACGAACCCCCATTAAGATAGAGAAAAAAGAAAACTGTTTTCATACGGCTTTTGAAAAGTTTATTGGAAGTCTCCATGAAGGAAGCCGGAGAATTCTCTATAGGGTGTAAGGGCTCAAAAATTTATCAGGATAGCTTGACAGACCATTTTTGATACACCTAAGTTATTATTGCTATAGAAATTCGCAACCCTTTTGGAGGTGAGAATGCTAATTGCTAGTTAGGTAGTTCAAGTAAGTTCAAACAGTTAGTTTTTTTGGAACTTTGCCATATCAGGCCTTGTGCATTGGGGCTTCTTGCCTGACCTAATCCTAAAAATTCCTAAAAATTTCACTGGAATTTTCTGTATGCAGGCGTACATACGCGACACTTTAACGGCTTTACACCTACCAATATTGCTTGAACTGTCAGTGGATTAAGACAAAGTATTTTGCAAATGATTATTGGGTAATTTAGGTCCCAAATTGCACCTGTAATCAGGAGGTATAATGGTTATATTTAAAACATATGACCGTGAGAAATGACGCTTCTAATACAAATGAATAGTTTCGTTTAGGTACCCGTTCTTCTTAGAACACTAGAAACACAACGTAACAAAAAAGTATATGTTATATTGCAGTAAGTAACTTTAAGTATATGTTATATTTGTGATACAATAGATAACACTTGCCAATCGAAAGCTTCTTTCTCCTGAAGCACCCTTGACAAAAATGCCGTTCATCACATCGGTAGTCATTAATTTGGAAGTTTATTATGGTTGCGCCATGCCCTACGTAAGCATTTTGAAACCCGCTCTGAGTCTGGACTCAAGCGTCAAACTTCGTCTCATGCTGCTACCCATTAGAGCCAACATCATGCATATTCTCATTTTTCGGTATGCTTTCAAAGCCACATCACAACTGTAGCTTTTATTAGGCTTACCAATGCTTACATACAATGCTTAATAGGCTTATAATAGACTCTTTGTCAATGTGGTATATTATTCAGTGGGATAAAAATCGCTTAATTGCAAAGGGCATCACGCCTGACTAGCATACAGCATCACTGAAATGATATGCGTCTCATATAGTTCTATAGGGACATCCACATTGTTTATAAAAAAAAAAAAAGCTCTCAGTACCCAGTTGTACCCACAAGGAACACCGACAAGCTGTGTGTATACACGAGGACTGAACAAAGGCTAGCGATTTAGCGAGTACGAGCATGCTCTAAATCTGAGTACATTCTTATTCGGCCGCAGATAAGTCAGTATGTCTCACACTCACGCCCCATAAAATTGACTATAAAGGGGAAGTATAGTTTCGTGTGTTCCGGTCGTGCCTAAATGCGTTAGCTCATACGCCTATAATAAATAAAAACAAAAGAGCTATGGGGCAGTTTCAAGCGAAGTTGGAAGACGCACTCGCCTATCTTTAATTCCATACGACCTGTTTGAAAGCTGCTCTTCAGTTCTTTGAGCCCGAATATGCGAAGTCTCAAGCCTAGCTTGAGTAGAAATTGTCCAAAGCTTTTTAGGGTTCCCTGCTGCTTGCTCTTTTGGTCCGCAATATGGTACGCAGTTCATCAATGAACAACATGAACAAAAATTTTTCAAGTATCCTTCCTTGTGAGGTAATAGTTCTTACTTCGATCCAAGGAAATCTTTTCAAAAAGTCCCATATTTACAAAATAACCCCTGCCCTTAATACGAAACGACAGTGTAAGCAAATAATAAAGCATGGTTTCAAAGGCACATTTAGAATTAGAGTATGCGATATCTATATTTATACCGCGGTTCGTCTATGGAGTTAACTCGCAAAAAATACTTGCTCTGGCGGTAAGCAATCTTTTTTTTTAGATCCGATGCTTTTTCTAGTCAAGGTACTGGGGAATCCATGCCTTTCTATACGCAATGGGTACGCAGACTATTTTGAGATATTTTCGGTAAAGTAAGTAAAGAGGATTTGTGTGAGCACTTTGGGATGCAGGTCCATTTTCAGTTCTGTCTGCCGAATCCGTTAATATACATTGAACTTCGACACGTTAACGTCGGTGTCGTTGTATAATTGTATGATCAGAAGTGATGGAACATTGGTGGCTGTCAAACAAGGTAATAAAGCAAATGGCATAGAATCTCCACCATAGCCCGAGCATCTGGGTTTCGTCCTCAAACAGGGCCTAAACGTTGTCCTGTGGCCCAGTATCTCTGCATGTCCGTGAAACGGTTGCTTGATCGTAAATTTTTAATACCTTGCTCAAGCAAGCGCCGCTGCCCCAGCAAAATATTCTTTAGCTAGCATTGATCTTACACTGCTCGTTTAAATCTTTCACAACATGGACTTGCTTGCGGAGTCAGTCTACGGAAGTAGCACCGGGGACAAAGTGATGATTTTTTTGCAATCGGAAATAGAATAGTAGCGATTATACCTATCAGTTTGTGCCAAGTTTCGTAGATCCTATTTACGGAGAGTTATACGGTGGCAATACTTTGCCACTCAGCTGGCAGACATTTTGCCCTAATGTCGTTGCAATCAACATTTTCAAATTGTATTTGTGTATGAATCATCGCTTCTTTCTAACAATAAGAGGAAAGGTACTCTCAAGCGATTCAGCTTTTTCTGCTAAGTCTAACTGCTTGTTCGGCTGTACACGTGCCATCTTCCTGGTGTAATACTAAGCAAAAGAAAGATTTGTTTATTTGCCAACTTTTATAAGAAATTGGTAAATAAATGAATCTCTGCTTAGCAGACAGACATCACTCTGGGAGGCACTTTGCACTCAACGTGTACTATCATGTATTATTTTGTGACATAGTATATTTTCCTGTCAAATATTTATCCAGCTTATGTTTGTAGCGATTGAACTCATAGCTTCTGGATTACAGACTAATTCCGATCTATCGATCAATATTTGCAGATTCTAAACTCAGCTTCGTCTTCTCTGTCTCAGCAACGGAGAGCAATCTTTATTCACAAGTCGATCGCTGTTTTGTGCATGCAAACGACATGTTATTACGCACATTTATACTAATCAGTTGGCTACTGAAGCTAAACGAGATCTAGAGCGAAACGATAAACTCACACATCGTTGGATTACAAGAGAAAAGGCCGTTAATCGAACGCTCGATTAGAGACGGCTACGAGGACAAATATGAAAGGTGTTTTGTAATACCTCTTGATGAACTTGTGTAGCTGGAACAACAGTTAGAGCGTTCCATAGTGTACGAAAGCCAGGGCTCGCTTGGCACCGGAGTGACCCCCGCCAATTGATTTGGTGGCACAGTTGACTTAATAAGACTGCTAGCCTGTAGTGTTATTAAATGAAGATCTAGATTGGTTCGGGGTGGCGCATAAGAAAGATACTGAATTTAGAGGTCTAACAGGAAGAAGGTCTATTCGCCTAGGCTAAACCGCTAATCGACCTACAGAAGGCAGCTTTACCCTGGTGACGTCAGCTAACATGTCAAACTAACATGCCCAAACCCTCTATAAGAAAAGTAGGATTCTCAGCGTTAAGTAGGCCAACGTCCATGACATTCTCATTTGACCATGCCTCAAATATCTGGACGATATTCTTCGAGATAGAAGTAAAGCTGTTTCAACGGCTTTTTCTTACCGATTCTTAGTTACCGATTGCGACTACCCGACAAAAACACATAGGAATATTTGCTTCGCCCACAGATTACATCTGTCCACTTCCTTAATCGACATGCTCTCTAGAAGACAAGATTTGTTTAACTAAAAACGCTGCACCAATAGAAAAAAAAAAAACTGTACCTACAAAATTTTAGTCCATTTTAGATTTTTGGTAGGCTCCCATTAGCGCAAGCTGACCTTATTGTCAACGTCTACAATACAAAGTCTAGAAAAGAAAGGAACATCCGTTTAAGTACTACGGTTCAAATCGGGAGAAAAGATGGGATACATTAATAGCTTTGCTCTTCGGCATGTTTACTTTAAAATGTACAACCAGGAGAACCACAAGAAAACACGACGCGATCGAAGAAACATCATAGCTCCGAGAAGTTTTTTGTCCCTTTGACCCAACGACGACTTCTATGGCATTATAGAGAAATTAAACCAAACAGCGAATCCAATCAGTACGATCGAGTGCGCCAAGCCGTTCTTATATTGTTTTATGTTCATGTAACAAACGTAAGACATTGGATGACTTGTTACCTCATGCGCATAAGGTCAGTCAACTCAGAGAGCTGTTGAATCTGTAAAAAATTAACTCGATGCTCAGTCTGATAAAAATTGCAGGCCTTCCTTATTAAATTAGATTAAGATTCATTATCTAAAATACGTGAAGCTCTGAAATAAACTAGACAGTCTTACCATCCATTATTCTATAGACCGAAACACAGGCAACATATCTTGCGACGCGGATATATGTTGCCATTAAACCTTGCAGAAAAATTAGACCAATTGAAATTTAGACACCAATTAGCCAACTGAAACTTTCAGTGTAATTAACTAATATCAATTGGCCCTATAAACCATATTTTTTTTTTGCGAATTTTAAGTGTATCTCCAATAGCAGTTAAGAGTATCATTGTCTTAGCACTTCTAAGTTTAACGATTGAGTTTGCTAGAAGTGCATACTTAGTCTACAAATGGCGAATCGGTTTCGGATGAAATAGGCAAATTAAAATCCTGAACTCTCGTAGATTTCTAATATAATGAAAAAAAAATCAATTTTTTTTAAAACGAATGGAAGGTACTTTATAGAGTTGACTTCCCTCAGACATACCATGATCTGTGTCAACCCTCAACCGATAGGGCAGCATTAAATCTGGCAGCTTATCATGTGATTACATCAGCAGACGCTATTTGGCCGGTTTGAACAACTGCTGAACAGAAAAGCTTTGCGTAAAAAGCAAAACGCGCACTTCGACGTTCGACCAAATTCAAAGATTTGCCAAAATCCAATTATCTTCTCATCATCGCTGATCCGTGCTCCACTGATTACTAGATAAATTATCAATGTTTCTGTCACTGTCGGTATCATCACTGTTTGATTTCCAAACGATCTTTAGTCGTCGTTAATCGTTTCCCGAGGGTGGCTGCACTAAGAATGGTTAAACTAAACACCTGGTATTCGTAAGAACATGATCATACCGTTAATTCACCTAGAAGTTATGAAGCGAACGAGTTTTTCAAATGGGAACAATGAAAAGGTCGCACGCTCGACTTCGTATTCGAACAGCAGTCTGGGTATATTAGGTCCGTTGTATATGGGGCGCCATTCAGTGATCATCGGCAACTGTGCCATTGTGACTTTTATGAGTTCCTCTGATTGTATGTAGTTATTAGATGAATCACGTGGGAGCATTGCACCAGCACTGGGATAATGCGATTCAGACAAGACCTGTAGAATTTTTGTGTGCAGGACCAAAGCTATCATATACGCGATAGGTCTTTTTGGGGTGTTCTTTCAATGTTATACTCGTAAGAGACGACTGCTGTAGCGGAACGCGTTATCTATGGCTACTTGTGCGGTTAAGTCACGCGTCAATCACATGAATTCTATAAGTCATCCTCCAAACCGTAAGATGTCTTACGATTGATCCTTGCACGTCGCTGGTTGGACGGAAGGAATTTTTCGGCCATAAGTTTTGAAACGGATGCCAGCGCTGCGAACGCGATCAGTAATATCTTTCAGGACTGCGGAACGCGTGACAAACACGCACTGGTGTCTGCCCCCTCGGTACATTTTTTTCGTTTGCTACATTATAAGAGTACAGAGTAGACTCTCCAAGTCGAGACGGTTTACGAATTTAGTACACATACCTACGTATATAACAATTTACATTTGTTTCAGATATTTTTCGTTTAACGATGCTTACTAATCGGTGATCGCGTCTTACATCATGCATAAGACCGTTGCAAGCGAACTCAGAAGACTTTGAAATTGATTGACATCTGAGCTAAACGTCGCTAGCAGGAGAAAATTATATATATAGGCAAATCTTCCATTTTTGGCGAAACTCATAAGTGACAACCGGTTGAGTTTGCTTAAAGTAAAATTAATTTAGAAAAAAAAACGTTTTTTACTTTTGAAACTCAACGCTCACGAGCTAAGTGTTTGTCCTTCGAAGGCCACAGCGCTGCGGGTCGTATAGGCACAGTACGTAAATAGCGCCATGTTTCAGAAACGGAGGTTAATGTGCTGAGGACCAGCAATGAAGCGGGAAGAAGAACGCATTGCCGTAATTGAGGAAGCTTTCCAAACCGGCAGTGTGGAATTCGAAGGGCTCTGTCAGTCGACACTGCCATTTCACATGCAATGTGTTACAAAACAACATCGTAAGCACTGAAATTGCGAAAACCAAGCAAAAAACTGACCCACACTAAATGGACTCCAGGCCAGATGGAAATGCGTTTCATGTACTTCACGTGGAATGTGCGGAACAAAAAACCTATCTGGAGCATACAATCACCGTAGACGGGGGCATAAGCTAATCTTTATCGGAGAAAGACCGGGCGAGAAGATAATGTCGCCCTGACGAGAAATCAGGTTCGGTGGTAGCGCTGAGTAGATTTGGGCGTAAGGTGGTGGTAGGACTCGCAATGACACCAGGAGCCTTTGCTATTGTAACATATGCACCGAGATTGAAACAACGAATGCAGCTCATTATTTCGAATTTTTCGAAAAACTCATGTGCCCTTAGCACGGATATCGAAAGCACGCAACTTGGGTACCAGATGGCAACGCTTCATTGCCATGCTTCAACTACTCCCTGAATTGAGGAAAAGAATATCCATGCTAGCTTTAACCAGCTCATTTTCCCGATCTAAATTCGTATGATTGCGGAGCTTTCGATGCTTAAAAGGGGCAACTGGTGGGCAAGCATATCCCACTATCGATTTATTTCGAAAAGCACTCGATAAAGAAATCTCATAGAAACGCGAACAATAGGCATATGGCTATATAGAAGCTAGCAAGGCATTGGAATAGGTGTGCAAAGAATAAAACAAAGAAAAGTTATCCAATTTCAGAATATGCCGGATTCATTTGTAACAGCCTAGTATAGTTGTTCTTGTTTATAACATACATGTCGATTAGCTGAGTGACGGTTCCCAATACATTTGACAAATTGCCTTACATGTACGCCTTTCATTCTCATTTGTACATCCAGGAATATTTGGTCGTTATTCGATTGGTACTTACTCCTTTACAGTCTTGCCGAATGTATGAATGTGCACGGAGTCATAGACATTTTGTATTTCTCAAAAGAAAGGACTTTTGACCGTAGGTACCATAATGAGCTAAACATAAGTCCTTTTAGTTAGTTTAGCTTACGTATCTCAATTACCAATCGTCTTTGCTCCGCTATGGCTATAGGGCTTGTCAGACGCATCTCTAGTCCTAACCTTTTCATCATCAGCTGTTTCTTTCTAGATCCCATATCAGATTGTTCGGACCGTATTTTTTGTTGTATCTTTTCCATAATTCGTCTAACTTTTTCAAATATACCAAGCTAGTCGGATCTAAGACAGTGTCTTTTTCAACTGAAAATCGAAGCGCAATGTTACCGGTTGCTGAATACGGTCCAAACAGGCGGCTATTGTTTTCTCTATTCTGGAGTTCAGCCATAAGGGATCCACGCCATGGATCGTAGATAGGGCTTCCATCGATGTATAAAATATGCAAAAGTGTTTATTATTGCTTGAGCGTCTAATTTTGCAGAGAAGTACTTTGTATGCTACTGGATCGAACAATTTCGACGCGATCTGCACTTAGCAAATCGATGACGAGCGTGAATCAGGTTCCGTATTGAGTACAAGACCAAGTGATGCGAATGGTTTCTGGGCGCTGGGCTATGGAAAAATGTCAAGAGTACAAGTGACATCAACAATTCCTGAACTAAAGAGTTATTTCCATTCAATCCAAAATGGATTTTTTCGTTTTGTGCGATTCGTAAAGCCGCTTACGGACAAAAACGCGTAGTAAGGCAACTTGTGACAGGACAGCCCGAGTTACGTTCAAAGAACTCGCAGAACAGTCATGTGGGACCATTTTGGGACATCAGTTGGAAGATAGAAGGAATGCATTAGCCATATATGTTGAACGGGTTCGTTCTCATCAAGAGGTATTACCAAAAAGTTTTAAGAACATTATATCGCACTGTCTGCTAAAATAGCCCTATATTTCTTCTAACTTCTTCAAACACAGGGACGAGATGAAGATGTTGATGATCGCTTGCAGTGCTGCAAACTGCATCACGATCAGAGGATGAAAGCCTAAGTACCGGTAAACAGAAGAAGTGATAAGAGGCAAGAAAGCCTGTAACAGTGCCAAAAGAGTTTGTATCGCTAGAGCTAGGAAGTGAGCTGCAGTAAAACAACTAAGTGAACTGTAGAAGTTTGCAAGCACCTGCACAAAGAGCTCAACTGCGAAGAAGGGCAAACGCTCAAAAAGGAAAAGAGTGAAGCGATTCATGGGAAAGAGCCATTACGATAGCCTAAGGTAAACTAGATGAAAGGCCGTCTAAGCTCTCGAATCAACTGATCAGGGAGAATCAAGAAATTGTTCCCGAAGAATCAAAGACGGGAGATACAACGGGAAGCAATCAAAACCCAAAACGATACTGAACTGACCCAAAAGGAAGTTGTCTAGGCCTCTAATAGAGTAGCAATAGATGGGATACCACCGGGGCTGTGAAGCATTTGCTAATCAACTATAGGGATACGTTCAATGGGTACTACCCTGCTGGGTGAAGTTTAGGTCTTGAAAAGGTGTGAAAGAGTTATCTTATTATGACTAATGAATTTTTTGAGCAATCGAGTCGCTATCGGCCACTTTGCCTTCTCAATAGAATGCGTGAAGCTCTTACCAGCAAAAGTTAACTGCGTTATACTAGTGAGGTTTCTCCGTTCAGTTGCAGTCATCCTGCAAATTTATTCCGAAGGACTTTGAAATGAATCGACTCTCAATGTGATGTCCTACTCATTTTTGCAGCTGAATATCGTGCAGATTTTTGTTACTCTAAGACTCCAGCAGGTCCTGCATTAGACATGTTAGGGCAACTTGCCAAGACCACAGCTATGGGCATAATAGTTTCGCAGGCTAGTTTAATGTACAGAGCAACACCGCTAAACGACTTGAAGTTCTTTGCTAACGGGTAAGTAACAGTACATACTATTGGGCGAGTTCAGTCCGCCATAAGGACCCTATCTGTCGTCAATATTTATGCTATCGAACGCTAGTTTGCGTTGCGTCAGATACAAATCTAGGGTTCTATAGAAGTTGTTTTATTTGCATCTAAAATTACGAATCCTTCTAACTAACTAAAGAAAATAAGTGTTGCCATCACATGCCGTTTGCTTTCACCTGCGTGTTTAATATCACCCATTGGATCGATGATGTTGTTTTATCGGCAGATCTTTGGAGAATGACAGTGCATCAAAAAAACTTCCTTATTTTCGAACATCCTAATAATACTATCAGCTTTCTCACTGGCGTTCTTTCCAGCATCTTTGCGGCCTGGGATGTACTCACGATAATTCGCTTTAAAGATATTTTAGTATTTGCTGTACCTACTTCATACGTCTTCCTACAGATGTGTCCATAACAAGGTCTCCTTGGTCTCTTTTTTTGTTTTTGAAAATCGCCGGCTCTGTTTTATGGGACGGAATTACCATTTTAATATAGTGTTAACAACCTGTCCCAATAGAAAAGACAGTTCAGGTGGGCCTTGCTGGATTCCTCTTTACTCTTTTTAACAGACTTATGTAAATGGTTACTCATCCTTTTCTTTTAGTAGTGATAATTCGTTTTTTATTAAATTCTTCTCGATATTTCATTCGTCCCTGTGAGTATGTGCGTCTTGTCCCTAAGTTTTAGAGATTTGGTTAGATATGTTATGCTTGGGTTGAATCTCCTCAGACCCTTTGACCCATGTTGATGGGTTTGAGGGTACAAAATTATTCCACCTTTGTCTCCTATTCAACAATAGGAAGTTCACATATAGATATTTCTGTCTTATTATGCTAATTGAATAAAAGACACTAACTTATCTCAACTTACGTACAGGCCCCTACGATGCGATTTCACTTTTCGTGCGAGTGTCCTAACAATATCAGTGTTTTCTGTAAATTTCACACACGCGTTTCTCCAATAAGAAACTGCTATTTCGGTCTATTTACGAGCTAACGCTACATGTAGATAAATAATTTCGTGCATGGTTTGGCCGAGTGGCAGCGTTGTAGATTTCTGAGTGATACTTATGAAGGACGCTGGTAGTAATTTCAACAAAATCTCCATGAGACTCCATAAGCTCACTAGGGTATTTCTTCATAAGTAATAAGCTTCTAGTGTTAGGAGTATTTCTAGGAGATTGAACTTGTCTTGGTTGAAAGCAATCGCTTTTCCACATTGGTCCATTTGATGGCTTTCCCAGGATCAACATTTCCGATTTTGGTGTGCGTTTTTTTCGTGTCGACGTTAGAAGACATGTATAGAAAAAACTACTTCGTTTTAATTAGATCCTGATTACGTTGAGTGTCTCCGTCTCGATTGCAAGAATATTTATAGATTTTTCATTAATATCAAGTCGCCGTTTAACGTTAAAGTGTTGCGCCTGCTGGGGCCGTAACATCGCCGCCGAGATGCGGAAAGCCTAATTGTGCAATGTCGTTGGTACGTATACTTCATAATTGGTATATTTTACTGTGGTCCTAGATTGTAATGATTACTCATCCCAAAGTGAAGCAGGTGAGCCGCAATCATACCAGTCTCATATATGTACTGGTACATAATCAACAGACAGAGCGGACTCCTTGACTATATATATATATTAGTTTCTGCCTGGTTACGTCAACTGTCTGATTCCGGTCGTATTATTCGGTCTAATAATTTTAGCCTAGAAGCGATAATTCCCAGTATATTGCCTACGTTTTCAATGTAATTACAGTATGCCAAACTGGGCCTTTTGCAAAGAAACACCCAATAACGATTTTGCTTAATGTCATTTAAATAATTAATGTATATCATGCGTTTACTATTTTCAGATACTCTTGTTTGAGACTCGTTGATTGGTGATATTGTAGGAACTTGCCTTAAGACTTGCTTTAATTACTTTAAGACTCATAATTAATAGCTTTAATAAATACAAAAGCGGACTGGCAAAGAACTACATACATTGTGGTTAGTCTACTAAATCAATTGACCTTTTTCCATCGGCCCGCAGTACTGTTCACGACCTGGATCGAAATTTTAAGCGTCAATAATGACAAAAAGTTTAATTGTAGCCCAGCTTACCGGTGAAGTTGCTGAAGCAGCTTGCTTGTCCCTAAGTTTAGGAGGCAAGCATGGAGCCAGTATGCCATCAGGAGAATTCAGAGTGGCGATTTGCTCTCGCAGAGCGTAACTTTATTTCACATAGATTCGCATAGGTGACACAAAGAGCTTTAATTTCTTGCAGAACCCACTGATAGCCAGTTAAGGAATTAACCTATTGGCTTTTTCAGTAGACGTGCTGCAGAGCCATGGAAAAGCTCAAAGGCAGGATAGTCTGTAAAGCGGTACGTGTGCGTTTCCAATTAGTTCCTAATAAACAGTTCAGCCTTCTTCTTTAGAAAGGTCTGATATATTACTAATGTGTAGTATGATGCTGTGCAGCCTATGTTAGCCTTGAATAGAAAGTTATTCAGGCTGACAGTGTCTATCCTGCCGTATTCTAGCGGGTTCTTAAATATTATGTTTTTACACTTTATATTAAAAGTTCTGCTTGTTATCGAAATCGTATATTTTTAAGCTGGGAACCGTATTAGCAGCTTTTCCTAAATAAAGCTAGCCTGTATTGACGTTAAGTCTTGAGACCACGTTCTGACAACACATACCATTCTACTTCTTCATGGTGTTACGTAGACTTGAAGATGTGTCAAGAATTTCTATTAGCTGAATTAACACACAACGAACCTATTGGCTGTAAAATGAATATCGGCACTATTCTATTACAGTCCCCTTGAATGACTAGCTTCGGTAGTTGCAACGGTTTTTATGTTTCATATATTCAATGTTTCCTAGTTATGAAACACGTACGTTGCCAAAATCCCAGTCTGTGCGTTCTGTACGATGAGATGTATACTTTATTAGCTGCCACGGTAGTTCTCTGACAGCAGTAAGAACGATTATCAAACTTTCCCTTTCAACTTAGAGTGAAGCAGTCCCGGTGAAAAATCTAAAAATCCAGTGAAAGGTTTCTCACACATCTGGACCTGCGAACGTGTTAGTTGAAAACCATCAAATACTGTATTTCTTTACTTAGTAGAAATTTTTACCATAAAATGTGATTTCCTCTATTATTTGCAAGCTGTGCATTTGCAATAAACGGTTTTTTATTCATAATATTATATTCGTCTCGATAGAGTACGACAAGCAAACGGGGAAATAGCCTTCTTGTGAGGTAAATCTCTGTTGATGGTTTCATGATAAAGTATGTTCTCATAGACTACAGGCTTTTTTCTAGTCTAGACAATATATGCGCGTTTTAGTTACGCCTGTCCACCGTAGAATTAGTCCACCATGAGCTTGAACTGAGTTCCGTTTGCATACGAAAGCATGAAATATATCTAAAGGTTGTCTAAAAGTACGTTTAGCAGGAGAACCCTCAACGAACCAGTCAGGAGTTCGCAACTTCCGGCACACGGGCTCCTTGCAGGATAACGTCGAATATTTCTACTGTGGTTATATGATTTGCATAAAGATACCGTATATGGATGGAGCTAAAATTGCCTGCGAATGTCTAATGTAATGCTCTTCTGTGCCAACGATGGCCTCCTTGCGGTGTGCCTATGTTCTTTCTTTTTATGAAATTGGACTGCTTTTCTAAGATTACTATTCACTGACTACCTCTAGTCTATATATTTAGTTTAGATGTGATCAAATGTGTCTTAGACATTTTGCCTTAAGAAGTCGATATGCCACTTGTGCTATCTCAGCCTTCTAGAAAATCTCTGCCATTAAACACTACCATAAGTAATTTCCGCCCTGACTATAGAGTGCTATATAGCTACTTAAACACCTTGTACATATGCAATATGGTGTACATATGTAGAGTGTCGCACGATAGCGCCTACTTCCTAAAGTCATTCGTACATGACAACACTCAGAAGAGTCATAAAGTTTCGCTTCCTTTTGCGTTACGTAGACGCTTGAGTAAGTTGAAATTTCTTCGTTAGAATACACTTCAGTAAAAATCATTTTGGAATCGTCTAATTTGACGATATATCGAGTTAATACTAACCACGAATTGGATATAATTATTAAGATGTTTTCATTTTTACTACTGAAGTGTATATATATATACACATATATATATGTATATATATATATATATATACACTTCAGTAGTAAAAATGAAAACATCTCAATAATATATATATGTAACAAACCAACACGCTATGTTGTAGGTAATTAAAAGTTGATGCTTATGTCTGTGCTATTCTCTGAGATACTTCTTGCTTTCTACGAGAACAATCTGATGCCATTTGCACACGGATACGCTATTTCCATCTGTTATACGTAATTCTAATATATTAATTATTAGTCACCTGAAAAGACGTATACCTACTTCAAGATGTAGATCTATGAAGTAAGTGGGTATGAGTTTATACACCCCTAAAGCATGACTCTAATAGATTTCAGTCCGTCGTCAGCATCGAAGAATCCGACTTCCTTTTTGTCCGTTATTTTTCCAAGACCATAGGGACGCATCAATTATCAGTGACAGATTTCTAGATCTGTTGCCTTCAGATAAGCAGATAGAACTTCACACAAAAATTTTACACTAGCCAAAGGTGATTCCAATCGTTAAAGCCGGACTTTTAATGCACTTGCTGTGCGTACCTATATATATATATATATATCTTAATACGTGAAACAAACAAGTCTATTTTCAAATGTACTAACTCACTCGTGAAACGCTTCATAGCTCATCGACGAGAGCACGATTTTAATAAATGAGTAGCAGAAACAGGAAGAGAGACAGATCGATACAGAACTGATGAAAGATAAGAAGTTTATAGCAAAGCCTAGCTTTTTTTTTTCTTTCTACAGGTCTGTTCCACGTTATCCAATGTTTGCAACAGCTGGGAAATAGGACAGTCATCACGTCGCTGTCGTTCCACTGTTTCCTCGAATCAAATCGAGTGCTTTCCAGCCGCGAGGAGGCTGCGCCAATTGAGTAAACGCTACTATTACCCCACGCATATATGCCGTTTTTCGCCCTCATACACAGCGTCTCTTCTCCGTCCTTCAAGACTAGTAGTAGCATAGACAGCGGAGAGAACCGCTGAGGACTGACCTGGAGCAAATGCGGAACTTGTCGTTTGAAACGTCCTAATGGAAATAGTGCCGGGACAGCGATAGTTCTAAGCGGGTTGCAAGACTTAAGTTAGATCAGAGATTGAAGTTTGGGGTAATTGCTGTTACTGCCGCTGCAGTTGATGCGTTGCGGTGACTACAACAATGGCGGTACAACGACTTCGAGCAGGACAACAGGGTCGATAGAAACAACACATACACCGAGATGCATCACAATTATTGACGACACTTGACGATTCCAAGTATATATATTTGGAACGTATTTAATCGAAGCAAGAAGGAGACAACAAATAATAATGGTAAAACAAGGAAGTTGGAGAGTACATTGGCGGAAACGACAGGGCTATACCTCAGTGAAATCTACCGACAAGCATGGTTATTCGAGAGTGCTCGATGAGCGGTGATATCGAACTTTAATGTAATCTCGTAAAGGAAGCACCGTCATAAAATATCGAATAAAAAACATTTTATTACCTACCTTCCTAATTTATACCGTTTCATTCTAGTGGACAGCAAATAAAGCTCTATTTGCTATCGCGGAAAGCGAATCCCAGTAGTAAAGATTAATTGAATTCCTTATAGAATAGCTTTGTTAATGTATGATTAATGGTTTTTGTGCTTACAATAATTTTTATTAAAAACCCTCTATATTTAGATATATAAGTTATCCAGAGAAGAAGAACGATGCAAACAAATTGCTACCGGCGCTAATGGCAGTCAGGCGTAAATCACGACACACTTACACATGGGCGCATGTAAACACGCTCACTAACAACCCCATATTGATCGATGTTAACATTTATTCACTTATAAATGCACGATGAATATTTGCTCGTTAATAGTTATACTAAAATTCCAGATCCTTGTTAATAGCGTCTGGGTTCATCGTATATTTCACCCAGTTTGCTGCTTTAAATGCATTTGTAGTCACGGAATAGTCCCAAAAAGGATGTGCTAGTTGTTTTTCCGGGCGTTCCCGGCCGAAAAGGTATACGGTGCACTGTGTACTGTTTGTGAACGGCAGTATGCTTTAGTGCAATGCTATGCGAGCTTTGAGTAAATTCACATGTATATGTACGTTCCGTATTTCGTTTCGTAGTACGTGGAGCCAAGCTGCTCATCGATTTTCTCTCTTTTTCTCTCATTTTTCTGCCAACGCTGCATATTGTAGTAGTCCAAATGGCATATCATTAGCTTGCACTCTCTAAATAAACAGCATACACTAACGCCCCGTTTAACGTACGTCCACAGATGCAGATAAGGTCTGCAGCCGCATGCGTTCCAAGAGAAGAGGCACCAGAGCACTGGCCAGCGCTCAACAGGCAGCAAGTGCCTGTCGACTACTAGAGGAGCTCCACTAAACTCGGCCCATCCCAGACTCAAGCATCATCCCTTCTTTCTACTATACTCACTACCATATTCAACGGCGTAACCTAAGAGTAAAATTCGCGTTACATTAATGAGTGTATTGCAATGAGCTCTAATTCGTAAGCGTTTGCTACGCGTGGCAAACGAATTAAGTCACTAACCTACCTACTTCCAACTCGCCAAATGCCTTATAGGGCGTCAACATAATCTTAACTTAATGCATCTGCCCCTGCTGCAGTCGAAGGACATGATGCGGTCAAAGTTGGCGATCCTGCTACGATGATAGTTTAGAAGTTTGCGGGCCGTGATGTTTCGTTGGAGGACGGAAAACGTTTGCGTATGCGGAAATCTTTCAGACGAAATACGCTCAGAATTTGCTCAAGGCGTTCAGGAGATATATTTAACTTCGTATGCTTGGGCTTCTCTAGAATACAGATACGCATTATTCTATACATATATATATGTATATATACCTGTTTAGGAAACATTGAAGTTGTGGCAAATTTTGTCAAAGGTTCAAACATATCTAGAGTTGTTAACGAAATACATATCTATCAAAGACGTTTGACCGAAGACGGAAATGCTTGCTTTCCTTGCAATGTATTATTTGCATATTTCGACAGCATATGAAGGAAAATCGTACGGTAACCGACGCGAACTACAACTAGAGGAAGTTCGCTTCGATCACAGTGTCCGTGTCCTGACTCTTCCAGAGGTTACAGTTAATCTAGAAACAGCTCACACCACCTTGTGATACTAACTGCTGAGTGTCTAATGAACAATGACCTAAATAGTAGGAGACAATCATAGACGATAAAGGCAAATCTTTCCAACCGGATTCCCATTGCCCTTCCTACTTAGAAGATCTTCTTTAGTGATTGTTCTAATGTAAGGTTTTCTAACGTGTTTAATTTGGTCAACCTGCGACAAGTCTAGTTTCATATTTAGCACGTACACTTTTAGACTGTAACGGCGGCCCAACGTCCGATAATTTTAAATAAAGTAAATAAGTTCATTGGCCTAACATTACCGAGGCTCAGAATTTTAGGCATAGCATATTAAATTGTGACTGAGAACAATGTCCGTCTCTCGGAGCTATGAGCACTGAATTATAATGTCTGACACGATGTGATTCTGCTAACATTAAATAATGTTTCCTTCATACACTTTGAAGGGCAAAGATGCTATGAGTTTCATAAAACATGAGACACGTGTGAACATGAGACACATATTCATGAATGGATGGATGCATTGAAAAGTCCTGGTGCAAGTGTTTGGCCCCTCCCAATTAATTTCAGTGAAAGCTGAAATCCACTCAAATTATCCGTGTTTACTTGGGAATCGTTGGGGCGTCTGCATGGCGAATTACTTTCCTGTCCCATCCTTTACATTCATCTCATATATTCTACAGCTCTACGGTTTTCAACATATAGTAACCTCTACATACGTACCTTCCTTCGCCCTAGTCCCTTTCCTATCTTCTAATACAAAGTAAATGTATACAAGTGCATCCATTGCAACTAATTAATTACGTTAATTCTCTAGCTGCTAATTTTCTTATTCTGCACCTTGGTTACAGTCTTCATCGTTGACTTCTCTTTTTCGCTCGGCGCCGGCCGCAGGAACTCATTCTTAGATGTCACAGTTAATTAAGACTGAACAGGAGGACGAGAGTGTTGTCCGGAGCCTAGGACAAGCTGCTGTTGCAGAGGTAGTCTCGTGCTTACGCTGATTAGCGGCGAACAGAGCTTGTCGTCTCATATCGACGTACGTTACGACCCAAATGGATACTTGTGCACGCCGGCTGTGAGACGTAAGCGAACCAGCCGGAGACCGCGGCATAAAGCGCGATCGTTTTTTGCACACTGTACAAAGCGATGTGTCGGATGTATTACGAGCTGCAGACTTGTCCATGCTCAGTCTATGTCTGATGTCTGCTCGACGCTTGAAGTTCAGCTGCTTGGCTCTAAGTTACTTTTTCGTCGCCTTGTGCTTTTCGCGACAGAATGAAGACTGTTGTTAACGCTAAAATGCAGGTTCATTGTCAGATATGCATTTATGTCAGAACATCTGATGTGTACTAGCTACCGTAGCGTACTTATATGTATATATATACACGGTATGTTACATGACACGACACATATTACGTTGAATATAAAATAATGGCAAAATCATCTGGTTATTTGCGCGTGCTTTTGCATATATGAGGCTTTGCTATGTATGCATAAAAGCGCAATTATATTCAGGATGTTCAGGTTGTGTCGAGTTTCGAGATCAGATTTCTACTGCGGCGCTAAACCTGATAGAGGGCCTGTTGGAGATTGTTGATAGATATGAAACGTTTCCCACAGAGGTTCAGCGGCGTCTTGTTTTGGGTTTTCTACTATTGGGCTTTGTTTACTGTCGACTATACTTCTTGATAAGGAACGGCAATGCAAACATTTTATGCAGCGTATTCCCGTTACCGTCATGATCTGGACGATATCGTAGCGCATTATTTTTTGGTGCTGTTTCCTCCTTACCCACAGCCCCTGTGCAGATAGAACTCAGCTAAGCGATGAGTAAGTACCATCTAATTTAATATTCTCACCTTGCGTCACATTTTGGAGTTTTGGATGTTTGTCTTTTTTCATGAGCTTCAGACACTTGTGGCCATGGATAGGCGCGTCAGAAATAATATACGTACTCCTATTACTGGTTTGGCTGGAAAAAAAAAACATTAAACCTGCCAGCTTCTGTTTCGAAGCATTTTGTTTTTTTGCTTATTCCGCATTTCTATGTATGATTTCGTGTTACTGCAATAAAGAGTCATTGTCCCGTCTATTTTGCTACAAAGATTCTGTTCAGGTTTGCTTTGCTTCGCCTTCTTTTTACACTTGAAATTTATGGCCCAATCAACTGCTTTTGTGTACCTGTGGTGTGCGACTATATGTTAATTTTCCACAGTCCAACGCAAAGATTTGCCACACCGGTTTTCCAGCTTAATTTCATCTGACACTCACAGCTAGATACCAGTAAGAACTAACTTGTTGTTGGGTTGGGAAAATGTGTGAGAAAAGTACTGACTAACGCCTAGGATAGCGAGGGGAAGGCAAGCTGCGGAAGGATTGTAAGGGCAGGAATATATTGTGCTCAAATTCTAGCCACGTCACACAGCGCATATGGAGCAAAACGCAGTCGCTGAGCGAACTATAGGCCAAGGCAAAGGTGTTATGTTAATTTGCGAAGTTATCTTAACACCAGCACGTTTTAAAGTAAGCAGTTAGTTTACTGAAAGTCCATCGAGTCAGCAATCGACCGATTATTCAGCCTCTCGTCTGAAGCCTACGTACAGATACTGGCCTGCTGGTTTGCTCCGTTCGCGCACCCGCTATCTACAAGCTCTTACAATAAGGTCAGATATCTGGCCACAAGCGAGACTTATTTCTCAATTTGTCCAAATAGCTGACCAACAGACAAGACGTAAGCTGATGCGGTTCAGCTCATAGTCGAAAGGTAGAACACATACATAAGAGTCCGCGTTGTGTTCTTTGACCTCTTCGCAAAATAGTCTCAGGAGTAAACAAGTGATTTACGCGTTCCGCCATCCCACCGCTTCATGTCCAACCAGCCTATTCTTGTTCGTGAAAATATACGCTAAAAGCTAGCGGCACTCGCTGATTTGTTCATTACCGGCAAAAGAAAAATATCTGTAATAACCACTCTCTAATCTTTTTGCCGGTGAATATATTTTGAGAAGCGAGCATGTCTATGCTGCTTCCGCCAGTCTTGGACAGTTCATTCTTCTAGTATACGTTGCAGTGTACGAGTATCGATAGCTAGAATAGAGACGTCCAGATGAAGCTGACGCAGCTTAAAATAATGCAGACGCAACCCATTTGTCTACGAATTTTAATGATACGTAAGGTAATCTGGGTTCGAAATTGGGTTTAGTGGTCGGGCCGGGCAACCCTTTTGCGGTAGTGTCGGACATTAGCTACACATGAGTTGGAGGAAACTGTAGGCCTTTTCCTCGCAAATTTGTTTACTTCACAAAATATCTGATATTAAATGAACGCCATCGTATACTTCTGTCTAGCTCATGGACAGTTCACGTTTTCTCTACACATCACAGTTAATGGGGTAATTAAGCCTCGACAAGCAAAGATACTTATATTAATATTAAAAAATTCCAGTTTAGTGACATAGGCACCTATGGGCAATCAAATGCTCATAGCACAAACTTCACTTTGCTTAAAGGTTGCCCTCAGGGTCTTCACCTGCAGTTCAGCTGTAAACCTTTGTTGGAATTTTTCTCTCTTTAACAGCGGGCTTCACGATTGCATCGTTCGTTTTAGACCAGTCATCAATAACTCTGTACAACAACAGACCTTGAACATCCAAACTCTCTAAAGTTCTATACGGTGAGTATACATTGATATATACCCACAGTATCTACTTAATTGGTGCCATTGGTTAACGGCGCCTGCTTTAAGGAATGTCAGCATTTAGAGATCTGAAGATAAAAATATTCTTGCGATTATCAGTATAACAGAACGCTAATACAGATTCTCTCACCAAATTATTCTAGTTCTAGAAAAGCCCTTTATAAACATTGCATAAAAGGGCTCTATTACTGGCTGAAATTAGGCCAAATAACAACAGGTCTTACTTAACCCACAGATCTGAACTTTAGTTCAAGCATACGTGCAGTGTTCCCTTGAAATTTCGACCGAACTAAAAATTTACAACAAAAGCAACAAATAAGGACTCAGACGAAGAAGCTCATCTCATTCCTTTATTGCTCGTACGCAAGCGCATGTTTCTCTGATCGATGTACGCTGATGCGGCTATAGGCCGGTCTCAGCGTCAGGATAAAGGTGGCACTACAACGGGGCGATCTCCAAAGAAATGTCTATGGCCTATGAGCCATGTGGTCATCCCACGCTTGACGGTCCCAGTAGAATGGTGAAATAACGGAATGCGGGCACAGATTTGCCCCTGCGCGTTCTTTTCGGGGAAGACAATGAGCCTGCCAAAAGTCAAGCACCAAGTAGGCAAAAAAACGGGATAAAGCCGCCATGAGATAGCACATTCGAAGCCATATTTCCATCACGGACTAGAAAACCCTGGATAGGAATTCCTTCTTGGCCAGTAGTTTGGGCGTTCGCTTCCTGTCCCCTTGGTTCCTTGCCAGTTTGCCAACAAAATGCTGTGTATTTCGATCTATATTTTTTTTTAATGTTTAGTACTCCTTTATAGTTTTTTTTTGCCGTTATTAAGAAGGGATTATAACGGCTCGTTCCGATGGAACACATTGAAATTGACAATCACCAAAAAATAATACAAAATAGACTATTGCTGGAGGGTGTTTGTTCGTCTTCATTTCCGTATTTGTATGGCTTCATTTGTTGTTAGTCTGCAATGGGTGCACTCCTTACCTTTAATAAGCTGAATGTATCAAAGATCATTCATCTTCCAAACGGTTAGTTTTTTAACCGTATTTAATTCTTATAGTTGTGCGAACATTGCGGAAATCTTGCATGTTTAAAGCACAAATGTAGTATCTTATTTTGCTAATTATGGTCATAGTAACTCAAATTTGAATCGCATTGCGCAATACTTTCATATGATCCATTGGACAATTCCTGGGGGCTACGCAAAAATGCATTAAAGAAATCTTCACTATTTTTACATACATCACACTTAAATACATGTGACAAAATTTCTATACATTGTCGCCTCTTTACATTATTTTTCTTACAGAGTTAATTAGATAAAATATATTTACGTTCGAAAAAAAAAAAATGTATACAATATCTCATGCTCAATAGTGGAACATCAATTTCCATCGGTAACTTCTTCTGGCCCACAGTAAATAGGGTGGTGTTTTCGTACTCCGCTCTTTAAGGCTGTAATGATCCGTAAGAGATCAGGCTTTTTGATGTGGTCGAGCCGTCAATTCGTCTGAGTAATTTCGTATGTGTAAAAGGTGCGTATACGTATGTGGGATAGATTCGTGCTAGTGGCCGTGAAGGAAACAAAAAATAGTCGACGGGAGGGATAGAGATGTTCGAATGATACTAATAAAATATTATGATTATTATTAATATGCTTGGCCTATTTTTCCTGGCATTGAAACACGTTTTGCCTTACTACAACCCTCAAGGCAACTGCCTTTATAAACTAAATCGTATGTAATTCATTGATAAAGCTGTTAGTCAAACATGACTCGAGATGGCTAGTTTCCAAACTAAGTAAAAGTCGACTATTCGACGTATTCCATACTCTATCTATGAGACAAAACACGTCTAATATTCCAAAATTGTGGTTGTGACGCCGCTAACGTACAACGGAAAAGGTGCACATAGTATGAGATTTTGAGACCCCGTAGCCACGGTTCGAACCAGGGCATGAACACACTTCGTTTCATACGGGGAGCCAACACCAGCCGTCTAATGGAATGCTTAACAGCGATACCGGACATAAAATCCGAAACATAAAAAAGTCTCCTTGTTATCACCAAACTTGTGGAGAAAGATGTTTTGTATACAGAAAAATAGCCTGCCTATTCTGGGCATACAGCTAGTATTGTTAAATATTGTCCCATCAATCAATGTCAATATCTCGAAAGTGTATTGCACAATATCCCCATGCTTCGGATGACCTTGGCTGTTCCAAGGTCAAAAAATACTACAAACCTTTACATTCTATAGAAGCACACACATGTATCATATAATGGCTCATATTTCTTGATCAAAGTGTTTTTTTCTCTCAAAGACATTATAAGTCTGCGTTTCACATTTCAGTTTCATGTTTGATACGCGTATGTGATAGGATATTTGTCTGTTTATTTTCTCTCCGATGTCTTCTAGGCCGAGGAACCGCTTCTGCTGGATAGCAATAGTATTATGCTATCTCTTAACTAGCAGAAATCTCTAGCATTTTTTCTATTTAATATTATATGTGTTATGTCTGGGAAATTAGAGCTTAGTAGGCATTTGTTTACCCCGGGGTGCCTGTAAGAACACTAGTTCTCCGTCTGCGTTTGTCGACGAATGGTTTTTGATAGACTTCCATTTTCGTCTCCTTGTGATTAAGCCAAGGTCATCCATGCTTATTTAACCCCTTATTTGAATGCCTGTTCTAACTCGTCTTTTTCAATACATGAAATTAGTATAAAGACGGAAACAAATTATCTCTGTGATATTGGCTATACACTTGATGTTAGTTTTCTATCCCATCTGTAGTAGTGATTGCATATTCCATAGTCACTATAAACTTTTGCGCTTCCTGTAATTAATTTACTATGGATTTACGAATACCTAGATCCTTACTTGCTGGAAGTAGGGTTGATAGCTTAGAGTACCGCTGATAGAATTGTAGAAGGAAAATATTGAAACTTAGAAGTGCTTTATGTTCTTCAATGCTACTGAAACATATATGTGGACTTCGCTTATCAGCCGTTTTCATAACATATAGTTTTCAACAAAAATAACTATCCGTTTTCAGAAAGGATTTAATAAGATCAATTTGACCCGCTCGCTGCATTCGGATAAAGCAAATCTTCGCTCATAAATAAGGATCTAATTATAATATTAGGCTAGACTTATTGGTAAGTGATGCACTAGAGCTTTTTATGTCAATTTAGTTGAACACGCAATCGCAGCTTAACTAAATTCGAGTATATCACGATCTATCTGCCGCCTCAAGTTTCGCACAGAGAGTACAAAAACTGTCTAACGTGGAGCACAGGCAAATGCGCATATGGCAGCAAAGACAAAAGAAGCTGCTAAAGTACGAAATTATCGTTTAAGTGAGAGAAAGAAGGTTCCTTCCCGAACAAACGAACGAGTCCCGGGTAGCATGTATCGTTAGGCTTAAGGCTAACAATATAGCCAAACAACAAGCAACACAGTAGCTAGGGACCACTCGTTCGGTCAGGCGGGGGTATTAAGGAAAGCACCTGAGGGCGGAAGTAATAAAAAAAAAAGTCTTCTGCGAATATAAAGCAAAGGCAAAGTACAATATATCCATATTCAGATATGCGTACAAGGTGCAGAACAAAAAATTAGTTCCCTCACCAAATACCACGTATACGCTATCGATTATGCGCAGTTCTACACTGTTTCACCAGCTACTGCACATTCCCTTCTAAACGTTCTACAAAGGATGCTATCGAGAATCGTTGCAGCCAGGAAGGGGCCGGTGCTTGCCCACATATAAATCATTGACCGCTCGCGTTGTTCATCGCCTTGGCCTGAATTTGGAGTGCTGTAACCGAGGCGGCCTAAAGCCCGACAGATCCGTTAAACAGGCCTTTGCATCAAACTTTTCAACCATTAAAAAAGGGCCGTCATCGCATTGCGTTTGTTGCTGGCATTGTTGGCGTATCTAATCCGCCATTTAAAAGCACGCAGGCCTGTTCGCGAGTTCATCGAGATCTCTTCAGCTTTCTGTTTTCCCTTGCTTGTCGCCAATATCTCTGGCGCTAACTAAACTCTAGTGCTATTTTCTAACACGGTAGCTCCTAGCCCGTTTCGTTCGCCTGATTTCCCTCCAGGATACCCCTTAACCAAACGCTTTTAAAGTGAAACGGGTTTCCCTCCGCCCGAATCGTTCCTAATTACATGACTTTTTCCGGCAAGGTCGTCTGTCGTTAGGAAATGCCGACTAACTAAAGGGAGGTGAGAAGCCAGTCGATGCAAAGAGAAAGGTAGCGCTGAGACGTGCTAAGAGCAATAGCTTTTTACATCGTTGCCATACGACCGATAGCGTAGAGTACACCTTTTATCATTGTTATATGGTACGCTCATTATGTTGGACTCTCTTACACCGGAAATTACGGGCATGACCCTTAACGAAGGTCGCGCACAACAACTTTCGGCGCGGGACCAAGTCGCAGAGATAAACTGCACCGAAGCTTTCGGAACGGGAACTAATATGTCTAGCTACGATTTGAAGGGAATCTGCTGCACTTTTTTTCTATTAGTAAATTTTGTGAACCCTGGATAACAAAGAAATAGATTTTTCTTTACCTGTAATGCAAATATATGCACAACGAAGGATAGGTTAACTGCTGAAATGGCTGTGCCCGCTATTTTAGAGTTTGACATTTATTGGCAGCAAAATGCTCTCTAGACGGAGAGCAGACTTAGCACATGTTCCGTAATAGTACGCCTACTTAAAACTGAAATGTTGGGACCTCAGAACAACATTGAAGCATAGAGCACACATATAACATTAGAGTTTGTGATGCTGTATGGTTATAAACAAGTTCTAACTTTCTAGAAGTCAGTAACGATTTTGCACCCTTTAATATGCATAATCACCAGTTAAATCTAAAGAGCATTTGTAAATTTTACAGGCTGACGTAAAGGACATATGTGATATACAAAACAAGGGTGCGCAAACAGGTTTATTCTATGAGATCTCTTTGAAACTGAAGTAAACCGGTGAGTGTTGACTGAAATCAAAATACCTATCTTAAAGTAGAATTACTTATTCAAGTTCGAAGCGTAGTCTAGGGTAGCGTCTTGACTTGAGTCAAGCTTTTCCTGGTATAAAACTCAAGAACGTTGTACATAAGCAACTGTATAATGTTATGGAACCTATTTCACAAAGTAGCCGTGTGGTTATTTTGGAAATAAGTTCTAATAATATGCTATATTTTACGAAGTCATGGCGGATAGTGTTTCGAATTTATGTGTGACGTGACAAACCAACAATAGATAGATACAATGACGAACGACGGAAACGATAGCGTTTTATATGAGCACTTCATCACTCAAAGGGTTTAGCTTCCATAGCTTTAGTTTCCAAGGGACTTCCAAGAATATATCGACTTCCTTGGAAGTCCCTTGGATAAGAAGAATAAAAAATTCTGTTCGTAGAAAATGAAACCCCTGTCAGGTTGATTCATGCTTGATTGTCGGGTGTGTTTACCCATGCCTTATCCTATCAGTACTCAAATTGTAGACGTTTATTTGTACGCATGTATTGCTTGCATGCAATGCACGCGTACAAATACGAATGTAAATGCGTGCAAGATAGCAGAGGAAGGATTTTGTTGCTCTTCTTCACGCTGCCGAAACAAACGAAAAATTTTCAACGATTTGCAATTATATAAGATAACGGCGTTGAAACTCACAGAACATGCACATTTTATATATCCAAGTAGCTCAATGGTTTGTCGAGAACGATGGTCAACTAAATGTTGTATACTAAAACCGACAAAGTTGGGCATGTGTTGACCTACATTACTTTCCGTTAGGTAAACAGTTGCAGTAGAGACATGACAAGAATCACACAGTCGAATTCCTGTATAAACCCCTGGGGCTGATCCCCTCGCCAACGCCTCATCAACGTCATTCAATGTACATCTTCTACCCCGATTAAAAGAATCATATAAAACACTATTGACTTGTTCCGGCGCATACGTTGTCTTGAAAAAGAATCAAGGGCAACGAATGCTGCTAGCTGAGCTGTTATGGGTCGCATCATTTTCCAGTGCATGCATCTTCTGCCATTATTAAACGCCTGATGCTATTTTTAAGTTCAATTCTAATTAAGTCAAGCACAAGTATTCACGTGACCCAGCTGAATGATCATTATTAGTATTTTTGTTGCGTGTTACCTGCCCGACACAAATATATTGGAAGTTGCTTCTCGAAGTCCAAAATATAATAGGGAAAATTTGTGAACTCAACACCAACGAAAAGTTGCATGTTCCTTCGTTTTGCCAGCCTGCGAGAATAAAATGCACGAAAGAGAGCTATTATTTAGCTGGGTCTTTCTACTCTGTGTATCCGTGTTCGTAGAGACCGACCGCATTTCCATCATTACCGCAAGAACTATAAATGCTACAGCTTCTGATTTTCCTGCGTGACAGACCCGCTTAGCGCGCCAGGAGGACAACAGTGATTGACGATGCCACCGAAAAATATGACAGCCCACCTGGCGAGGCACTTTCTCTAGCCGACGTCTGAATTTCTACTTAGACTTTTCACTGCAATAGAGTTTAACCGGTGAAAGGCTGCATTCGGCCGAGCTGAGCGAAACTGCACTGCATAACCTGATAAATGGTTGAATGTCGTATGACCACATAACACGGAAAAGAAGATTATATTTTGTTCAAGGGTACATCAAGTGGAAACAGCAGCGGAAGGCTAAAATCAAGAGTGAAAAAACGTCGGACGGCAGCGGGCTCCACTTTGATCTAAGCGACTTCCGTGCCGTCGGTAACGCTACTGCTGCTTTTAATACTTACGTAATAAATTTACTAATTCTACGAAACTTAACTATAAATGTTTGCATCTGTCACGAACATATATATGTAGGGCAAGCGTAGCAACCGTTGAAAAAACGGTTAATTTGGGTAGTGAAAGTTAATCTCACCCTATGTTAAAATTGGACTTCATTTTATCAGATTATTCGTAGGTAATGCAAGCAAACTGATGAAATTCAATGGCATCCAAACGTCTTGATTTTTTTTATGTGACATCTGGCCTAAACGGCCTTGGCCTGGAACACGGACAGTGTTTTCCAGTTTCGTCAAACTTCGGATAATATTCGGCCATATGTATATATACATATCTATGCAATATCACTTATCAAGGAGATCTGAATCCTTTTTTTGAAAGTAGACAAATAAATTTTTGCCACTGAATTATAGGCGGCAAAATTAGCATGTCGATACCGACCTTCTTATTATCATTTCTTCTTATATTATATTTCAACCTAAAACGTTTTTTATTCAAAATGGATGGATTCGTGTTCGAAATATAAATAAAATTGAAACTTTTGTATGGGCGGATGCGCATGTAAAACCTATCTTATAGCCGAATTGACCATGTCGAAACAACGCCCTTGCCCCTTCGGTTCCGTATATCCCTGCACCTTTTTCTGGTCTTTAAAATATTTGATATTCTGGTGAGCCTTCACTGTGCTTAGAGAAGGAAGGCCACAGTAGGCTGGCTTCTGCATCAGCCAATCCTGTTGCGTGTCAGCGTCTTAGGTGGAAAAAGTCTCTTGGACGCCTCTTACGTGAAATACCATTTACGCTATAGAAACACTGTTTGTTGCCTATGTTCAAGGCATTATGCATGTATTCAAACCGCTTCAGTCTAAAGTGTATGCACCCTTCCGGCTGGCCACTACAGTCCTTTTGGGTCACCCCAACTCTGTTGGTCTTCTGCCAGATATTTGCATGCATATTGATAGGAACTCGCTAGCTGAAAGCCGTCTGATGAGCAGCAGGAGCAGAAACTATTGGTGCATTCGCGCAGCTGTCGACGATGACATCTTGACGTAGACATTTTGTTCAACTGTGTTGAATGCCGCCTTGGGGTACAACGGAAGGTTCTCTGCACCTCCCAACAGTCCTCATGGCTATATAGAACCGATTGGTCCAGCCAAGAGCGCAGAAACGAGAACTTTTTGAATTGTACGCATATGTGCATAGGTACTATATAAATCTAAGTTCGGAAGATAAAGAAGCCAGCTTATCGAAATCCTGTAATCCTTTGAGTATGTCATTATTTTGTGAAGTTGCATGCGTTCAAACAGCACGGACGATACGCAAGTGATTCCCTATATGATGTCAACATATCGTTCGTTTACTATGTGTTGTTGGTAGCAAAAAAAAAAGGTTTTCTTTCGGTCAAAACTATATAAGACTCCTAGGACGCTGCTAAAACAAGTACCAAAGGGTGCTCATGCCCGACATCGTAACCACGCGCCCTCTAAATGGGTGTCCGTCCATCATTGTTGGCATATTAGTAGCGTTTTGTCCGTTCGAGGCACTTGTTTTTTGTCAAGCCTTTGACGATCTGATGTAACAGGTGGTTCCCGTCATTTGTTTGTGCACTAGCTTATGTCCTCCGTATCATTGGGGCCTTAAGCTTTAGTGGGCCTAATTTGTCAGTATATGAATAAACGGTCAACATGTACACTGAAGGCATTATCGACTGACATAATTAATATTGCACCGTGTGTGGTCCCTTATCAGCCAATCATATATTACAACATCTTTGCAGCAGCTGTTGGAGCTATTTTGTTTGTAATTTTAAGCGTAACTTTCATGTGACATATACATGTTACATGAATAAATATCTGCTGAAAATAGATTAGAGCAAATAATATACGACCCATATCTGTACCTTAACGGATATATCTGAGTTATTGAATAACTGGAAGACGGGATTCTGTACATAATTATCGCCATTTGTAGCACACATATATTCGGCTAGAGTGTCTGAACAATGAGTGAGGTCAAAGTGTGAACTGATCGACTTTTAGCATGTAGTATATATAGTGTGTTATGTGCTTTCATTCTGACTGAAAAGAAAGACTACTGCTTGCCGGTAACCCAACGCGACCTGGATTATATTATCGTTAGCTTATAAAGGAAATAGTGCATTTTGAAGGTGCACTCTATTTACAATACTAGTACAAGCTATTTCCAAAAGGACTACCTCACTGTGACTGATTCAGATAGATAGGTTTAAACAGTTGTGATAAAAAGACCATGCGCATTTAACCAGCTGCTTATGAAATTGTTTTGGTTTGATGATTTAGTACACGTATGAACACTGTAGAGCCGAGCTAGCCGCCCAACAATTACGCTATTGCGTTTGTCGCTCATTCATTTGATTATTAAACAGTGACTCGGCTGGCAAACGCAGCTTTTCTAAATGGGCATACTGTTTATTATCGTCTTGAATTACTGAGCAAGAACTATCGAAGACGATCTTGGCTGATCTTCGAACTGACACTGCCGTCTTATTCATACTGGCAATATTGTACAGCATATTCCGTTTCTTTTTGCTCGTCCCGGAAGCGCAGTTCGATTGTGGCTGTAGCACAAGTTGTAGGAAAAATAGATTGGAAAATAGATTAATTCGAACGAAGAGTATTTAGATTTCACTTGTTCCTCTCCCTATCCAACCAAAATAGCGGCAACCTACTGGTATAGCTCGATATGCATCTAATTTTGCACGTATGATTCCACAATTAGAACTAACTAAATTGTGTAAATCGTTCCCAAAGGTACTTGGATATATGCAGAATGAGTGTCGTATAAACCTGGTCGACGGGCTCGCTACAGTCTTTAAACGAAACCCTTATTCGGTAGGACAACTACAGAGAGGAAGATAGGCTAACATGTCAGAGTCGTCCGCTAAAAGTACTAAATTAGTTAGTGATTGCTCGGAGAAAGCTGACCACGTAGAACGAATGCTTGCATCGGCGTGAAAATTAACCCGTTATAAGTGGAGTTATCGAAAATTGCCCTTTGTCTTTGCTGGCTGAGGTGTTGCTCCATAGGTTTCCTCCTCTAATAATGACAGCCGTCACAGATTTAAAGCGTAAGTTCAATAAGAGTCTCCGTTTCTCCGATCTATTGAGAGACAAGCTATAGTTCTTCCGCAGCTGTTCCACTTCTTGTTTTTACAAAAAAAAAAAAAAGATTTTTGCGTAGGATGTGCGCTCGTTGCAGCCTTATGGCGATATTACGAAGCCACTGATGCGTGCGGAAAAAGCCAGAATTGTTCCCTAAACATTTGTGATCACATCGTGCCATCATTTAACGGATTACCTCAATGTATTTCTATGTATACCCATGACACGTAAAAAGCACGTAAAATATATTAGGTTTGTCCAAAAAAGAAAATTGGTGGGTTCCTATGGCTTTATGGTAATAATAAGAGTCAGCGTGGCAAAAAAAAGTCTTTGCAAAAACTCTATTAGTTGTATAGACGAACAGCGCAATGCTACTTAAGCAGAACACACAAATTGTCCGCCTGGTCTTCACTGGAGACACACTTGTAGTACCGAATTTTCAAAGCCATGGCTTCCAGGTGTAGGTCGCGCGTCGGCGCATTGACCGTACGAAGAAAATGCTAACCCCTTTTATTAACTAATGTAACCCATTTACTATATGGAAACCATTATGATGCCCGAGTTTAAAATCCGGTCGCTTGGATCGCTATGGGAAGCTACTGCGACCTAAACAGACCCGTTATGCCTCAAGTTCTCGCACAAACTCGTAGAGTTACGTATACGGATACGGTAAGCAAACAGAAAAATGTCCTCTGGAGACACACAACTATGGACATCCAATTTTCAGGTCAGTCAGTCAGTCAGTCAGTGGTTAAGCCTTTCTGGCGGACTATACACTGTGCAAGTTATTCAACTTCTGATACGTCAATTGTGTAATCATAACTGCATCAATGCCACTAGGCTCGAATAAATGTAACTTCACATTAATTGCTTCCAATTGCGATTACCGCACATCTAATTTTTATTGACAACAAATCACTGCCCCTGAGATCACGGCCATTTTGTATCCGTCTGACCTATATATTCTGTGAAAATAACAGTCAAGTCTGCAGTTTAATCAGCACACATATACGTCACTATTAGAAAAATCCGAAATAAAGTAATTACACGATACCAATTGTGTTATAAAGCGTTTTCGATTATTAACAATGCACTCGAAATGTTCGATGCTAAACGTCTGACAAAACCTCTGACCAAGAAGCACGTAAACTACTGGCCAATGCCTTGCAACGGAACGACGACTTACGCGACATTACGTCCAAAATTTCTCCGGCTGAAGACCTTCCGACCTTTTCAATCTGAAGATCAGTCCTTTTTTAAAAATGCGCTAGTTAATGTCTAATTGCATATGCATAGATAAACGTTAAATCGTAAAGGGTTTAATATGGTCTTCGAAGTGTTAGGTTCCCATGATCGCTAGTTGCCCATGGCCATTCCCACATAGAGATTAAATATTCGGAACATTAAAAGAATAATCGAATCCAGGAGCTTAAGACCACATTCACCTTCTTCTTAGTGTGTCATTAATGAGTTTCCCATGTTTTTAAATTTAGTAGGCAAACACATTGTCACTGCACCACCGCGGATCGGATCTTGCCTTCGAATCACCAATTGTTTCCGTCAACAATCCGATGCCAATGCGATTTCGGATGTGAAACTCGGAAACTGTCATTCAGCTTCAGCGACCGATACCTGCATCGCGGCGAATTGTCTACGCTTTCTGTTTTTTTCTCGTTTTATTTCATCTCCGTTGACGTTAAAAGTGACTGCTTTAACGCGGAGATACAACGGCATTTTTACAGGCAAATTTTTTTAGAAGACAAATATCTATGAATAGTTAGTTCGGCATATAAAAACAGTATATTCGTCGATCTTATGAGATGACAAGTAGCGCACAATTTGTAAGCCTAAGAAAGATATTTTTTTGGCTTGGCTACTGTTTTAGGTTTTAGGATAAGTCTGTATACGGTGTTTTTTTTAAAAGTATGTAAAACCTCGGTCGCGTATAGCGTGACGCTGTGATATCCCTAGCCGGTTCAATTACCTTACTGAGGTTTGTTTTCAAATCGTGATACTAAATTCAATGGCGGTTGATTGCTCAACTTATGTTACATATAAAATCAATAAATATCCGAACCGTAACTTGATCTTTCCGGTGAAAAATCTATACTTAAATTTGTGATAGTATGGAATGCACTAGATAAATATTCTTAGCTGTACTTCTATTATGAGCTAATACTCTATTACGAGTAATACTGCATTTTGGCTAACAATACACTTTACTTTACAATATGAGGGCACTTTAAGAAAACAAAAGTGAAACCTTGTACTAAAAAATGTCAGTTTGTTCTCAACATTCACGACAAACGTATCAATAGAAGGAAGAAAGACCAACAAAACTGATCTTCATTGGTCGCAACGAAGATTTGATTCCAGTAAAAACTCGAATGAAGCAAAGTATTCACGAATAAATAATAAGCAAAGGCTATCTGACAGATGTGTTCGTGCAAACATGATAAAAATAACTCATCGTAGCCTCAATTTTAATATGTTATTTAAAAATTTTTATTTCACAACGTCCTCATTAGGCGAAGGCGCAAACCCTGCTCGTAACTTTCATGCTCAGGCACCCTCATTTATACAAAACGATATTATATTTCGAATGAGATCTGAATAATCTCCGTGACTGTCCAATTTTGTGTCTATCCCATACACCGTGGCCAGCATTGTGTATTGGTAGTTAGCAATATCGCAAAAATCAACCCACACAAACGAAGACGTGTGCATGCACCCAAGCCCAGTCACGCACACAGGCCTGTGGAAGAAATCGGCTGCGCACGAGGTTGCCTGTAGCCACTCGACAGAGGACCAAAGGTCCACGCTATTTCATATGGAAGAAATATCTCGCAGACAAGGTTCGAACGTAGAAACGTTTTTTCGCTCATTTTCTTCGTTCTCTCACAAACTTGCTTCCCTTCGCTTGTACCTTATTTCCCGAAAAAGGAAAAAAGTCTGCCTCTGAGAGATATTCTCCTCCGTTATTTTTGGCCCTGGCTTCATAGTTTTCGTTCGAATATTCTGCTCAGCGAGGCATATGGAGTGCCGGCAGAGTACCAATAGGGCATTCAGTCGCCCCTTGTTATTCGTCGACAAGGCCCTATTCATGATATACCGACCCAAGCCTGTCCGGCTACCGCTGTCATTCACCCTCCCCGATTGAACAAAGCGACTACCTCCAGTTCCTTCAGTTCCTCCTTGTTCTTGAACTACCGCTCCACGGGGGGCGGAGCAGAGCTCCGTCATTAAACCGCGGTAGGATCGACCTGATAGCGTCCTCATTAACAATGTATCGAACACTATATTTGGCGCTGAACGCAGCAGCGTCGCCGTCCTCGCCCTGAAGTGGAGTCACACTGAGAGTTGCTAGACAGAACGAACAAATGGCAAAGAAAATACCAGCTAAATATAAAAAGACAAACGTTAATAATTCTGTGCACAGATCGAAACGAGGAACATGCAGGCATTAATACGATTGTAATAGGTTGTCATTATGGCGTGCGTATTAGTTTTCGTTTGCTTTAATTTTGCTCTGAAAACGGGTATACATAATGCCAACATTTTCTTCCCGACATTTCTAACGTTTGTACTGACACATGCTTTATCCTTTATATACAGTCACTCAAGGCAATACAGATAATTATTGCATATTTACCAGTTTAAGTGCACAGTTTATTGCATCAGAGAAACGCTCGCTTGGCCAGTTTTTAGGATTTGGCTGACGAATACGTTCAGTTTATAGTGAAAGTCCACAAGTGAAGTAAACATATACCAAATCATTTGATTTTTCATTCATTGCAAGCATTAATAATAATACCTAAGGAAGTACAATAAATAGTGCGCTGTATGTACAAATTCAACATCCGAAGTTCTATTTCCAGCTGAAGTTCAGTGATGTTTGGAATTCAGTAATTGCTAGCTTTATCAGAAAGGCTCATGTTCCATTCAGCATTGTCCATGCGCGGAATCATTCATTTACTTATAATTTTGTTAACTTCGATGATTTTTTTCAAACGGTTTTGATTAGGTGCCTAAGTAGAATAGTAAGTTGGACATATTGTCCAATTTACCATAAAGAATTAGTAAATGTGAAATATATTATCATGCCTGCTGTTTCTGCTGCATATTCAGGTAAATAAATATAGGTAGATTTCATACTAAGCAGAAAGGTGTTTATTGGCAGAAAGCCTACTGCGTTATTCCGTTTCGTATATAGGAATTATTTACGTATGCGTATAATTTCTGTAACCTGTGGGGTCGGTAATGGAAGGGGAGTCTGAATACACTGCGTAATTCACAATTGACGATACCTGAAAGCGTACGAAAAAGAAAGTTTCGACAAGAGGAATCAGCGAGGTTTGAGGCACGACCAGTGTGGTAGACCTGGTTCGCTTGCGGGCTAAATCGATCCGATTTCAAGTCATTTCGGCTCGTTGAAAATGTAGACATGTGTACTCAGATGAATTGATGGGTAAATCTGTCAACCAAGCGGAAGCTGGAACGTATTCCAAGGGTGTTGCGCACATATAGCTACAATTGCAAAGAAGCAAAGTATGGTGAAACAAGCTTGCCAACTGATAGAATTGGGGGAATGATGGATGGAGAAAAGGGCAATAACTGAGAAAATAGTGACGCGCTTTTCGTGGCAATCAGTAGGAGCAGTGGAGATTTCACAGCGGTAGTTGGCTCGACAAAGGCGCAAAATCCGAGCTCGAATTGATAGGCAAACACTATCCCTTTTTCGTGCGTTAGTAGAACACGAATTTAGCCCAACTCGCTAATTAGATCGGGCAACAAATGTCAAAGACAAAAGTAATGGCGTACGAGTGAGTGTCTGTTGAAATAGATTTTATTGAAGATAGCATTATAGACGTTATACGGTCGTAAAAGTTATACGGTATTTCGGGTTGTCAGGCGTCTATGTTTAAAGGTAAAACTTTTATTCCGAAGAATTAGATGTACGAAAAACGCAAAAGAGACATCACTGACTAGTAACCGCTTTAAAAATCATGTGTCAAAAAAACCGTTGTACTATCTATTATGATCGGGCCAAGACCTCTCAACAGAGAGAAACGCTGAGAATCGAGAGTGCGATTTTATACTTGTAAGTCCACAATCGCCTCGCCGCCCCAGCAGTGGCTAACGATGCCACAGAGAGCAAAGCATAGTCAAAAAAGCATTAATCGATGACTCCAGTAACCTAAAGCTTTTGGAGGTAACAGCCCCGCAAACAGCGGAATTACCTCATCAACGAAATTTCCTCATATGACGACCACAATCATGTTACTAGTCCAGCACCAATGGGAAAAGCCTCGAAAAAAGCTGTGATTAATTATGAGCAACGAAAACGTCTATAGCCTTCTTAGATAGCCTGAACACCCGTCGCTCATTGTACAAGTGCATTCTAGATTAAAATACTTTCTTCCCTTGGCGCGAATATTCCCTAGCGAGCCTAAAGCTTTTTTTAGGTCGTTACACGTTAGCGACTTGCGAGTCTAACTTCCGCAATTTCCTCTATTAGGATAATATAGTGTAACAAGGCATTCTGGGTAGTAGCTGACATTCTCAAAATCACAGCTCGTTCTGCAGATCTCACCGACAAAAGCTCATCTGAAAGGTGTTTAAAGTTCGATATCTATGCACAATATACTAATGTGCGTTTGCCGTGTCGACTCAAACTTATTTTTAAAAGTACATTTAGAAAAAAAAAAACTATATGAGCATTCAATTGAAATGTAATTCCGCTATAGTTTTAATACGTACACTGCAAATTACTACTTAGCTAAGCTTTATTTAAACTCTATCGAGCCCTGCTCATAACGCTAATTATGGCTGATGCTGCCAGTAAGTAAGTAAGTAAGTAATTGTTTATCATTCATTTTTTGGCCACTGTACAGACAAGGCAAATTCTGTTCCTCGCTATCTTCCTAGATCTTCCTCGCTATCGTTCGATAGCTCCGCCTAAAGGTAATCATCAGTAAAATGCATACCGTACTTCGTACACTTTGGTAATAGTTAAATATAGGAAAGACGATTGTACCATATACGGTGAAGTTTGCCGCTACTTGTTTATTACGAAATACGTCGACGTACAATCTATCTATTAAATTAGGTCCACTCAAAGGCTATTAATATCTGTCTTTCGTGTCATCTTCGTCATTTTCTATATATTAAAAATTAATAATTCGATGTAAACTGTACCTTTTGAGAAGTTTTAGCTTTCTAAGGAAAGCTAAATTGAATTTGTATTTTTCCATTAACTGATTTCATTTGCCTATAATTATAATAACCTTTATCATGTTTTCGTTTTATCTTTCGCTATTTCTAGCATTTCAATCCAAAACGAATGTAATAAGTGAGGGTATGAGCATAGCTGCTAAGCAGCAAAAGGAAGTGTTACGTCTACCTCATTCTCTGTAATAGGCGTATAGGGAAATGGTATGATTATGGAACCGCTTAATCTGATCTTCGCTGTTTTCGTTTTTCCTCGAACTCACACGCTTATAAGACCGAAGGACAAATTTTTTCGGAAGGCTGGTGGTCTGTATTAAGGAAGTCGGAACCTTATCCAAAGGCTATTCTCTCGAGATGATAAAAAGACCAAGGAAAGAAAATAACGTCGACGAAGAAGAAGAAACGATCCGAAGAAAAGCTACAACCAGGAAAGCAGGGGCCTTTACCCTGAGCTGATAAAGGCGAATTAGGTTAGTGGCAAACTAGGCTAATGAACGCCATAGGTAAGATCTACAGGGTAGGCATGAACATGCAAGGGGGTTAATGTATTAATGTGAACAAACAGTAGCCACGGTGACGTGGAAAGCCTTGGTAGACGTGTAATTGTGGGAAATTATTTATAGTGTGTGCATTTCGTAGGGAGGCTGCAAGTTATAACATTGAGTAATAATCGTTTCAGCCAATTCAATGTTAAAATTGGTTTACTAAAACCATTTAGTGTTCTTAGCATGCAAAACATTTACGCGCGTGGCTTTTATTCCTTTTCAATGTAATAGTCGGTACGAGAATCATTCAGCGACTGAATTGCGGCTCCTTTGAAGCAAAACAAGGATCTACCCATTTTATTATTTTGTAAAATGTTAAACTTTTCGAATAATTTGTATGAAGGAGAACTGTCGGCACCAAATAGAAGCCAATTTTTTGGATGCTTCAAGATGTATGGGGGCTAAGTTTTGTAAGTCGTTATGCGTTAAATGCCCCACCGAGATCTATTAAATCACATTTAGACAGTCCGGAACCTGAAGTGACTCATCACCCAAAGGTAGAGTCATACATGTGGGTTTTTCGGGAGGAACAAAAGCATCGTTGAGTCTTTATCCTTCAGACTAGACCAGTGGCTTCTGTGACATTTGAACTATATAGACCTGATCTAATTCTTTATCTTGTTACTACGAGATAAGTGTAGCAAATATGATAATCATCACGGAAGGTATGCAGTCATCTTTTGACCATCCTTAGGTGAAATTTGAGCGCGACTATTTTTTTCTGAGATAAAGGTCTCAAGACGATAAGCCCAATACTTTTCTGGAGGAAAGCATGGATAGGGTATACCGTATATCGTATGATTAAATAACTAAATTACCAACATCCACGAATGTTATGCTTCAACAATATCCATCTGATTAAAAAAAATGAAAAGATTCAAGATAGTTGCATTCACCGTAAATCCCCTTGATTAAAAACTACTTACGCTAGCTTGCGAATCAAGCTTTACAAGTGTTAACCATATAACAAGATTAGAATTTCAATACTTGAAAGCCGTACTAATGAACTGTGCAATTATGTGGGTTTCTTGTAAGACGTAGTCACATCGGGGCCATTGCAGCTGCCGTTGCTTTTTTTTCTGTTTTCTAGGTAAAAAAAACACGTTCGCCTACCCTTCGAGCCACGCTTCCACAACAACTGTTCCATCTTTAAGAACAGGAACAGCAAAGTTCATCACAGCATTCAAAGTACAGTCGAGACCCAACGCGAACGTGCATTTACAATGTACAGTTTACTTATATAATAGTTTTGAGAGGCCACGTGTCCTCAACAAGCAAAACTGCATTTGGCATCATCAATAGAGCTTCTGATAGCGTAAAATGCCTGACGTGTAAAACATGCAACCAGAGGATACCGTCTTCCTTTTTACCTTTTAATGCGTTTTACCTTGACGTTGACCAGTTTGAGTAAGAGCTGCGCGAGGCGTCAATTCAAGGCTAGAACAATACTGTGTGATTCTCCAAAGTGGGAGAAAGAGAGTGAGCCAATCTACTAGTAACTTGTTATCCGCAAAAATTGACGTCGCAGATTTTCACGCTTGTTAACCGACAATCCATCATTATGTCGTTTCTGGCATACTGTAGGGTACACGTACGTTGATACGACGTTTCGATACGAACCTGAATCGGTCGAATCCGCCCAAAATAGGCAGAAACATCTTTATTACCTTGCATCAAAGCTTTTTTTCTAACACTTGACGTTCCATAAATTCTAGCTATAGCAAGCGGCACTGCTCTCTCTCACATTGTTTACTTTCCATCAACAGAATTTCCCTAGAATGGGTGACCATTTGCTATAGCAGTGAACAACAAAAAAGAAAACTTGATGCATTTTTGCGGCTGACAGTAGAATTAGCCAGGCGAAAAAAAGTGAAGCCGCGTCATTGAAACTCGGGCGTGCGTTGGTAAGATACTCCCGAAGAATTCTTTTAGTTTTGTCTTGTCCCAATGTCGCTGTAGGCTGAATTTCTTCTTCCTTATTCTGGCTCTATTTTGCCCACTTCTGGCACAAAAGGCAACGGTGGTGACAACGCTGCAGACTGTACAGCGCACAAGCAATGACCTCTACAGCTGCTCCATATCGCATATTGGTCAGAAGTGGCATTGGCCCTAATGAAATAGAAGGAGACCGGGGTGGCAAGAAGCATTCCACTTCTCTACATCTTCACCAGGCTGTTATCAGGCTCCAGTCTCGAATGAAACTATGAGGACAACTGGATTAATCTCAAAGGGTGCGCACCGTGGCGGCTGTCGGTACGGACGTGGGCGTGGCAATGCACGTTCTATAGACTGCGGGTTTGTGTATGTAAGTGGCAAAGTGTACCGTATATGTATAATAATGCTATTGTTAATATTTTACTGTGGAGCCAGAGACGGAGAGGTGCTCGTCGAAAAGTAGAAAGAGAAAAGGCACTTCCTGTTCATGAACGAATTAGGGTAAGAAGAACAATTGAATGCAGAGTGAAGTTCATGAATGCGCGAGAGCGGTCAGTTCAACGGGAGGAACTATAGCAGGAGGTCTGCGAGTTGCCCTTTCCAACTAGTTTGGGTCTAAATATCACAAACTTTGTATACTAACAATAGGACCAAAATGGTTAAAATGGTGGTGAAAATGGTGATGGGAGTCTAACGATAAGAAGGCAACACTCTCGAAGACATTAAAAAAGCACAATGGGAGTTGTCATTGTCTCAAATGCCTTCTCAGAACAACAAAGGCCCAGCCGCTTCTTTGAAGGCGTGATCTCAGTATACTAGGTAGGCGATATTTATAGGAAATTAGATGCAGCACGAATACAAATAATGGATCTTTATTTCATTGTGTATTGTAAGTTTATTACGTATTATAAAGATGCGGCAGCGACTAATGAGATAATGCTTCACAGGTTAATGTGGTCTAAATTACGATACAAAAATACTGAATAACGCGCAGTAAACCAGTATCTGTTCAATATCTTTATAGCGATAATACGTGCAATAGGTGCATACTTTCTTAACAGATGGGTTCTATGTATGTATATACTAGTTAGTATATGCCGTTGTACTCGACAGCCTCACTTGACAGCTCAGCAAACACCCAAACGTTCTCAAGCAACGGGCCTATGCTTAAATATATAAGCAAATCCCACATTGTAGTGGTACTGTTAGAATGCGCAGCGTTATCTTCGTTTAAAAAAAAAAAATATTTACCCGTAGAAGACACACACTTGAGCTTCCTGTTACGTCGAGCCGTTTCTACCCGGTTCAAACTAAATTCGCTATCCTAAAAAAAGTTTTCTTCAGTCTGAATGGACTCTGTTATGAGGCAATCGGCGTTTCGTTCTTCCCAAATCTGTCGCGAGTCAAAGCAAAGTATTCGTTCCAAGCAAGAGGCCAACGCCTCTCAACGCAACAGGCGTGAAGATGCTAAGAGGAAGCAATATATTTCTTTGCTTTACTTTCTTTTTATAGCTTGCCCTTAAGATAAATAAAGTGTTTAAGTGGAGTAAAAGCGCTGACGATTGAGCACAGATAAATAATGTAAACACATGTAACGTAATGATAATATTAAGGCCAGGTGCGTAAGAGTAAGTTTCCGTAAGGAAATTGCACCGTAACGATCATTACATGTATACTATGGAATCTTTAGCTTTTGGTGAACTTTTCAACAAATGGCAATTTGTGGAACATGCCAAAGTACAAGACACAGATGCCTTACAGACTCTCAACCAACATCTGAGATACTATCCAACTCTAAGGATCTAAGCGCTTTGGCACAGCTAGAATAGGAGAACAGGATTTCTAAAATGTAACGCATTTGTTATTCCTTGTCTACCTACACAATCGAATAAAGCTATTACTGAGAAATAATAGATTTTAAAATAATTCTAAGAAAAAAACGGGAGCTTCCTTGTATGATACTTTCATCCATCGCAAGATCGGCATTCTGGCGAAAGGAAAAAAACGTGCTGTGTCCTGCGTATGTACCAGTATTTTATATTTGCGCTCATAAACTATGTTCTGTTTCTAAGCTGAAACATGTGGTGTAATAT